>NW_028274825.1:1526745-1832094 GCF_037043125.1 Eumetopias jubatus
CATCCTAGGTCACAAATCAGGTCTCAACCGGTACCCAAAGATTGGGATCATTCCCTGCACATTTTCAGACCACAATGCTTTGAAACTAGAACTCAATCACAAGAGGAAAGTGGGAAAGAACTCAAATACATGGAGGCTAAAGAGCATCCTACGAAAGAATGAATGGGTCAACCAGGAAATTAAAGAAGAATTTAAAAAGTTCATGGAAACCAATGAAAATGAAAACTCAACTGTCCAAAATCTTTGGGATACAGCCAAGGCAGTCCTGCGAGGAAAGTATATAGCAATACAAGCCTTTCTCAAGAAACAAGAAAGGTCTCAAATACACACCCAACCCTACACCTAAAGGAGCTGGAGAAAGAACGGCAAATAAAGCCTAAACCCAGCAGGAGAAGAGAAATCATGCAGTTCAGAGCAGAAATCATTGAAATAGAACCCAGAAGAACAGTAGAAGTGATCAACGGAACTAGGAGCTGGTACTTTGAAAGAATTCACAAGATTGATACACCCCTGTCCAGGCTGATCAAAAAGAAAAGAGAAATGACCCAAATCAACAAAATCATGAATGAAAGAGGAGAGATCACAAACAACACCAAAGAAATACAAACAATTATAAGAACGTAATCTGAGCAACCCTAGGGCAGCAAATTCCATAACCTGGAAGAAATGGGTGCATTCCTAGAGATGTGTCAACTAACAAAACTGACCCAGGAAGAAATAGAAAACATGAACAGTCCTATAACCACGAAGGCAATTGAAGTAGTCATCAAAAACCTCCCAAGAAACCAAAGCCCAGGGCCAGATGGTTTCCCAGGGGAATTCTATCAGACATTTAAAGAAGAATTAATACCTATTCTCCTGAAACTGTTCCAAACAATAGAAATGGAAGGAAAACTTCCAAACTCATTTATGAGGCCACCATTACCTTGATTCCAAAACCAGACAAAGATCCCATCAAAAAGGAGAATTAGAGACCAATATCCTTGATGAACATCGATGCAAAAATTCTCACCAAAACTCTAGCCAAGAGGACACAACAGTACATGAAAAGGAGTCTTCACCATGACCAAGTGGGATTTATCCCTGGGCTGCAAGGCTGGTTCAACATCCGCAAATCAGTCAACGTGATCAAATACATTAACAAAAGAAAGAACGAGAATCATATGATCCTCTCAATAGATGCAGAAAAAGCATTGGACAAAGTACAGCACCCTTTCTGGATCAAAACTCTTCAGAGTATAGGGACAGCGGGTACATACCTCAATATCATAAAAGCCATCTACGAAAACCCTACAGCGAATATCATTCTCAATGGGGAAAAGCTGAGATCTTTTCCCCTAAGGTCAGGAACGCGGCAGGGATAGCCAATCTCACCACTGCTATTCAACATAGTATTAGAAGTCCTAGCCACAGCAATCAGACAACAAAAAGTAATCCAAGGCATCCAAATCGGCAGAGAGGAAGTCAAACTCTCACTCTTTGCAGATGATATGATACTTTATGTGGAAAACCCAAAAGACTCCACCCCAAAACTGCTAGAACTCACACAGCAATTCCGTCAAGTAGCAGGCTATAAAATCAATGCACAGGAATCAGTGGCATTCCTATACACCAACAACAAGACAGAAGAGAGACAAATCAAGGAGTCGATCCCATTCACAACTGCACCCAAAACCAGAAGAGACCTAGGAATATATTCATCCCAAGAGGCAAAGGATCTGTACCCAGAAAACTACAAAATACGCAGGAAAGAAATTGAAGAAGACACAAAGAAACGGAAAAACTTTCCATGCTCATGGATTGGGAGAACCAACATTGTGAAGAGGTCAATGCTACCTAGAGCAATCTACACATGCAATGCAATCCCCATCAAAATACCATCCACTTTTTTCCAGGAAATGGAACAAATACTCCTAAAATTTGAATGGAACCAGAAGAGACCCCGAATAGCCAGAGGAATATTGAGAAAGAAAAGCAAAGCTGGCGGCATCACAATTCTGGACTTCCAGCTCTATGACAAAGCTGTCATCATCAAGACAGTATGGTACTGGCACAAAAACAGACACATGGATCCATGGAACAGAATCGAGAGCCCAGAAATGGACCCTCAACTCTATGGTCAACTTATCTTTGACAGAGCAGGAAGGAATGTCCAATGGCAAAAAGAGAGTCTCTTCAACAACTGGTGTTGGGAGAATTGGACAGCCCCATGCAGAAGAATGACACTGGACCATTTCCTGACACCACACACAGAAGTAGACGCCAAATGGTTGAAAGACCTCAATGTGAGACAGGAGTCCATCAAAATCCTAAAGGAGAACACAGGTAGCAAGCTCTTCGACCTCAGCCGCAGCAACTTCTTCCTAGAAACATCACCAAAGGCACGGGAAGCCAGGGCAAAAATGAACTATTGGGATTTCATCAAGATAAAAAGCTTTGGCACAGCAAAAGAAACAGTCCACAAAACCAAAAGACAACCGACAGAATGGGAGAAATTATTTGCAAATGACCTATCAGATAAAGGGCTACTATCCAATATGTATAAAAACTTATCAAACTCAACACCCAAAGAACAAATAATCCAATCAAGAAATAGGCAGAAGACATGAACAGACATTTTTCCAAAGAAGACATCCAAATGGCCCACAGGCACATGAAAAAGTGCTCAACACGGCTCGGCATCAGGGAAATCCAAATCAAAACCTCAATGAGATACCACCTCACACCCGTCAGAATGGCTCAAATGAACAAGTCAGGGAACGACAGAGGTTGGCGGGGATGTGGAGAAAGGGGAACCCTCCTACACTGGTGGTGGGAATGCAAGCTGGTGCAACCCCTCTGGAAAAGTGTATGGAGGTTCCTCAAACAGTTATAATTAGAGCTACCATTCGATCCAGCAATTGCACTCCTGGGTATTTACCCCAAGATACAAATGTAGGGACCCGAAGCGGTACGTGCACCCCATTGTTTATAGCAGCAATATCCACAATAGCCAAACGGTGGAAAGAGCCAAGATGTCCATCGAGAGATGAATGGATAAAGAAGAGGTGGTATATATATACACAATGGACTATTACGCAGCCATCAAAAGGAATGAGGTGTTGCCATGGACAACGACGTGGATGGAACTGGAGGGTCCGACGATTAGTGAAATAAGTCAATCAGAGAAAGACATGTATCATATGACCTCACTGATATGAGGGATTCTTAATCTCAGGAACAGAGTGAGGCTTGCTGGAGTGGTCGGGGGGGGGATGGGGTGGCTGGGTGATAGACTTTGGGGAGGGTATGAGCTACGGTGAGCGCTGTGAATTGTGTAAGACTGTTGAATCACAGATCTGTACTTCTGAAACAAATAACGCAACATATTTTAAGAATAAAGGAAAACAAGGAGACAGCAGGAGAGGAAGAATGAAGGGGAGTTAGTGAGAGGGGGAGACGGACCAGGAGAGATGATGGATTCTGAAAAATAATCCGAGGTTTCTAGAGGGGAGGTGGGTCGGTGGATTGGTTTGACTGGTGATGGTTATTAAAGAGGGCACATTCTGCATGGAGCACTGTGTGTTAGGAACAAACAATGAATCATGGGACAGTACACCAAAACAAATGATGTAGTACATGGTGATTAACAAAGCAATAAAAAACAAAGACTGTAATAAGAGATGAAGAAGGACACTATATCCTACTTAAAGGGTCTATCCAACAAGAAGATCTCACAATTGTAAATATCTATGCCCCGAACATGGGAGCATCCAATTATATAAGGCAATTAAGAAGAAAAGCAAAGAAACACATTGACCACCATACAATCATAGTGGGGGACTTTAACACCCCCCTGACTGAAATGGCCAGATCATCTAAGCAAAAGATCAACAAGGAAATAAAGACTTTAAATGACACACTGGACCAAATGGACTTCACAGACATATTCAGAACGTTCCATCCCAATGCAACGGAATACACATTCTTCTCTAGTGCCCATGGAACATTCTCCAGAATGGATCACATCCTAGGTCACAAATCAGGTCTCAACCGGTACCCAAAGATTGGGATCATTCCCTGCACATTTTCAGACCACAATGCTTTGAAACTAGAACTCAATCACAAGAGGAAAGTGGGAAAGAACTCAAATACATGGAGGCTAAAGAGCATCCTACGAAAGAATGAATGGGTCAACCAGGAAATTAAAGAAGAATTTAAAAAGTTCATGGAAACCAATGAAAATGAAAACTCAACTGTCCAAAATCTTTGGGATACAGCCAAGGCAGTCCTGCGAGGAAAGTATATAGCAATACAAGCCTTTCTCAAGAAACAAGAAAGGTCTCAAATACACACCCAACCCTACACCTAAAGGAGCTGGAGAAAGAACGGCAAATAAAGCCTAAACCCAGCAGGAGAAGAGAAATCATGCAGTTCAGAGCAGAAATCATTGAAATAGAACCCAGAAGAACAGTAGAAGTGATCAACGGAACTAGGAGCTGGTACTTTGAAAGAATTCACAAGATTGATACACCCCTGTCCAGGCTGATCAAAAAGAAAAGAGAAATGACCCAAATCAACAAAATCATGAATGAAAGAGGAGAGATCACAAACAACACCAAAGAAATACAAACAATTATAAGAACGTAATCTGAGCAACCCTAGGGCAGCAAATTCCATAACCTGGAAGAAATGGGTGCATTCCTAGAGATGTGTCAACTAACAAAACTGACCCAGGAAGAAATAGAAAACATGAACAGTCCTATAACCACGAAGGCAATTGAAGTAGTCATCAAAAACCTCCCAAGAAACCAAAGCCCAGGGCCAGATGGTTTCCCAGGGGAATTCTATCAGACATTTAAAGAAGAATTAATACCTATTCTCCTGAAACTGTTCCAAACAATAGAAATGGAAGGAAAACTTCCAAACTCATTTATGAGGCCACCATTACCTTGATTCCAAAACCAGACAAAGATCCCATCAAAAAGGAGAATTAGAGACCAATATCCTTGATGAACATCGATGCAAAAATTCTCACCAAAACTCTAGCCAAGAGGACACAACAGTACATGAAAAGGAGTCTTCACCATGACCAAGTGGGATTTATCCCTGGGCTGCAAGGCTGGTTCAACATCCGCAAATCAGTCAACGTGATCAAATTCATTAACAAAAGAAAGAACGAGAATCATATGATCCTCTCAATAGATGCAGAAAAAGCATTGGACAAAGTACAGCACCCTTTCTGGATCAAAACTCTTCAGAGTATAGGGACAGCGGGTACATACCTCAATATCATAAAAGCCATCTACGAAAACCCTACAGCGAATATCATTCTCAATGGGGAAAAGCTGAGATCTTTTCCCCTAAGGTCAGGAACGCGGCAGGGATAGCCAATCTCACCACTGCTATTCAACATAGTATTAGAAGTCCTAGCCACAGCAATCAGACAACAAAAAGTAATCCAAGGCATCCAAATCGGCAGAGAGGAAGTCAAACTCTCACTCTTTGCAGATGATATGATACTTTATGTGGAAAACCCAAAAGACTCCACCCCAAAACTGCTAGAACTCACACAGCAATTCCGTCAAGTAGCAGGCTATAAAATCAATGCACAGGAATCAGTGGCATTCCTATACACCAACAACAAGACAGAAGAGAGACAAATCAAGGAGTCGATCCCATTCACAACTGCACCCAAAACCAGAAGAGACCTAGGAATATATTCATCCCAAGAGGCAAAGGATCTGTACCCAGAAAACTACAAAATACGCAGGAAAGAAATTGAAGAAGACACAAAGAAACGGAAAAACTTTCCATGCTCATGGATTGGGAGAACCAACATTGTGAAGAGGTCAATGCTACCTAGAGCAATCTACACATGCAATGCAATCCCCATCAAAATACCATCCACTTTTTTCCAGGAAATGGAACAAATACTCCTAAAATTTGAATGGAACCAGAAGAGACCCCGAATAGCCAGAGGAATATTGAGAAAGAAAAGCAAAGCTGGCGGCATCACAATTCTGGACTTCCAGCTCTATGACAAAGCTGTCATCATCAAGACAGTATGGTACTGGCACAAAAACAGACACATGGATCCATGGAACAGAATCGAGAGCCCAGAAATGGACCCTCAACTCTATGGTCAACTTATCTTTGACAGAGCAGGAAGGAATGTCCAATGGCAAAAAGAGAGTCTCTTCAACAACTGGTGTTGGGAGAATTGGACAGCCCCATGCAGAAGAATGACACTGGACCATTTCCTGACACCACACACAGAAGTAGACGCCAAATGGTTGAAAGACCTCAATGTGAGACAGGAGTCCATCAAAATCCTAAAGGAGAACACAGGTAGCAAGCTCTTCGACCTCAGCCGCAGCAACTTCTTCCTAGAAACATCACCAAAGGCACGGGAAGCCAGGGCAAAAATGAACTATTGGGATTTCATCAAGATAAAAAGCTTTGGCACAGCAAAAGAAACAGTCCACAAAACCAAAAGACAACCGACAGAATGGGAGAAATTATTTGCAAATGACCTATCAGATAAAGGGCTACTATCCAATATGTATAAAAACTTATCAAACTCAACACCCAAAGAACAAATAATCCAATCAAGAAATAGGCAGAAGACATGAACAGACATTTTTCCAAAGAAGACATCCAAATGGCCCACAGGCACATGAAAAAGTGCTCAACACGGCTCGGCATCAGGGAAATCCAAATCAAAACCTCAATGAGATACCACCTCACACCCGTCAGAATGGCTCAAATGAACAAGTCAGGGAACGACAGAGGTTGGCGGGGATGTGGAGAAAGGGGAACCCTCCTACACTGGTGGTGGGAATGCAAGCTGGTGCAACCCCTCTGGAAAAGTGTATGGAGGTTCCTCAAACAGTTATAATTAGAGTTACCATTCGATCCAGCAATTGCACTCCTGGGTATTTACCCCAAAGAAACAAATGTAGGGACCCGAAGCGGTACGTGCACCCCATTGTTTATAGCGGCAATATCCACAATAGCCAAACGGTGGAAAGAGCCAAGATGTCCATCGACAGATGAATGGATAAAGAAGAGGTGGTATATATATACACAATGGACTATTACGCAGCCATCAAAAGGAATGAGGTGTTGCCATGGACAACGACGTGGATGGAACTGGAGGGTCCGACGATTAGTGAAATAAGTCAATCAGAGAAAGACATGTATCATATGACCTCACTGATATGAGGGATTCTTAATCTCAGGAACAGAGTGAGGCTTGCTGGAGTGGTCGGGGGGGGGATGGGGTGGCTGGGTGATAGACTTTGGGGAGGGTATGAGCTACGGTGAGCGCTGTGAATTGTGTAAGACTGTTGAATCACAGATCTGTACTTCTGAAACAAATAACGCAACATATTTTAAGAATAAAGGAAAACAAGGAGACAGCAGGAGAGGAAGAATGAAGGGGAGTTAGTGAGAGGGGGAGACGGACCAGGAGAGATGATGGATTCTGAAAAATAATCCGAGGTTTCTAGAGGGGAGGTGGGTCGGTGGATTGGTTTGACTGGTGATGGTTATTAAAGAGGGCACATTCTGCATGGAGCACTGTGTGTTAGGAACAAACAATGAATCATGGGACAGTACACCAAAACAAATGATGTAGTACATGGTGATTAACAAAGCAATAAAAAACAAAGACTGTAATAAGAGATGAAGAAGGACACTATATCCTACTTAAAGGGTCTATCCAACAAGAAGATCTCACAATTGTAAATATCTATGCCCCGAACATGGGAGCATCCAATTATATAAGGCAATTAAGAAGAAAAGCAAAGAAACACATTGACCACCATACAATCATAGTGGGGGACTTTAACACCCCCCTGACTGAAATGGCCAGATCATCTAAGCAAAAGATCAACAAGGAAATAAAGACTTTAAATGACACACTGGACCAAATGGACTTCACAGACATATTCAGAACGTTCCATCCCAATGCAACGGAATACACATTCTTCTCTAGTGCCCATGGAACATTCTCCAGAATGGATCACATCCTAGGTCACAAATCAGGTCTCAACCGGTACCCAAAGATTGGGATCATTCCCTGCACATTTTCAGACCACAATGCTTTGAAACTGGAACTCAATCACAAGAGGAAAGTGGGAAAGAACTCAAATACATGGAGGCTAAAGAGCATCCTACGAAAGAATGAATGGGTCAACCAGGAAATTAAAGAAGAATTTAAAAAGTTCATGGAAACCAATGAAAATGAAAACTCAACTGTCCAAAATCTTTGGGATACAGCCAAGGCAGTCCTGCGAGGAAAGTATATAGCAATACAAGCCTTTCTCAAGAAACAAGAAAGGTCTCAAATACACACCCAACCCTACACCTAAAGGAGCTGGAGAAAGAACGGCAAATAAAGCCTAAACCCAGCAGGAGAAGAGAAATCATGCAGTTCAGAGCAGAAATCATTGAAATAGAACCCAGAAGATCAGTAGAAGTGATCAACGGAACTAGGAGCTGGTACTTTGAAAGAATTCACAAGATTGATACACCCCTGTCCAGGCTGATCAAAAAGAAAAGAGAAATGACCCAAATCAACAAAATCATGAATGAAAGAGGAGAGATCACAAACAACACCAAAGAAATACAAACAATTATAAGAACGTAATCTGAGCAACCCTAGGGCAGCAAATTCCATAACCTGGAAGAAATGGGTGCATTCCTAGAGATGTGTCAACTAACAAAACTGACCCAGGAAGAAATAGAAAACATGAACAGTCCTATAACCACGAAGGCAATTGAAGTAGTCATCAAAAACCTCCCAAGAAACCAAAGCCCAGGGCCAGATGGTTTCCCAGGGGAATTCTATCAGACATTTAAAGAAGAATTAATACCTATTCTCCTGAAACTGTTCCAAACAATAGAAATGGAAGGAAAACTTCCAAACTCATTTATGAGGCCACCATTACCTTGATTCCAAAACCAGACAAAGATCCCATCAAAAAGGAGAATTAGAGACCAATATCCTTGATGAACATCGATGCAAAAATTCTCACCAAAACTCTAGCCAAGAGGACACAACAGTACATGAAAAGGAGTCTTCACCATGACCAAGTGGGATTTATCCCTGGGCTGCAAGGCTGGTTCAACATCCGCAAATCAGTCAACGTGATCAAATACATTAACAAAAGAAAGAACGAGAATCATATGATCCTCTCAATAGATGCAGAAAAAGCATTGGACAAAGTACAGCACCCTTTCTGGATCAAAACTCTTCAGAGTATAGGGACAGCGGGTACATACCTCAATATCATAAAAGCCATCTACGAAAACCCTACAGCGAATATCATTCTCAATGGGGAAAAGCTGAGATCTTTTCCCCTAAGGTCAGGAACGCGGCAGGGATAGCCAATCTCACCACTGCTATTCAACATAGTATTAGAAGTCCTAGCCACAGCAATCAGACAACAAAAAGTAATCCAAGGCATCCAAATCGGCAGAGAGGAAGTCAAACTCTCACTCTTTGCAGATGATATGATACTTTATGTGGAAAACCCAAAAGACTCCACCCCAAAACTGCTAGAACTCACACAGCAATTCCGTCAAGTAGCAGGCTATAAAATCAATGCACAGGAATCAGTGGCATTCCTATACACCAACAACAAGACAGAAGAGAGACAAATCAAGGAGTCGATCCCATTCACAACTGCACCCAAAACCAGAAGAGACCTAGGAATATATTCATCCCAAGAGGCAAAGGATCTGTACCCAGAAAACTACAAAATACGCAGGAAAGAAATTGAAGAAGACACAAAGAAACGGAAAAACTTTCCATGCTCATGGATTGGGAGAACCAACATTGTGAAGAGGTCAATGCTACCTAGAGCAATCTACACATGCAAAGCAATCCCCATCAAAATACCATCCACTTTTTTCCAGGAAATGGAACAAATACTCCTAAAATTTGAATGGAACCAGAAGAGACCCCGAATAGCCAGAGGAATATTGAGAAAGAAAAGCAAAGCTGGCGGCATCACAATTCTGGACTTCCAGCTCTATGACAAAGCTGTCATCATCAAGACAGTATGGTACTGGCACAAAAACAGACACATGGATCCATGGAACAGAATCGAGAGCCCAGAAATGGACCCTCAACTCTATGGTCAACTTATCTTTGACAGAGCAGGAAGGAATGTCCAATGGCAAAAAGAGAGTCTCTTCAACAACTGGTGTTGGGAGAATTGGACAGCCCCATGCAGAAGAATGACACTGGACCATTTCCTGACACCACACACAGAAGTAGACGCCAAATGGTTGAAAGACCTCAATGTGAGACAGGAGTCCATCAAAATCCTAAAGGAGAACACAGGTAGCAAGCTCTTCGACCTCAGCCGCAGCAACTTCTTCCTAGAAACATCACCAAAGGCACGGGAAGCCAGGGCAAAAATGAACTATTGGGATTTCATCAAGATAAAAAGCTTTGGCACAGCAAAAGAAACAGTCCACAAAACCAAAAGACAACCGACAGAATGGGAGAAATTATTTGCAAATGACCTATCAGATAAAGGGCTACTACCCAATATGTATAAAAACTTATCAAACTCAACACCCAAAGAACAAATAATCCAATCAAGAAATAGGCAGAAGACATGAACAGACATTTTTCCAAAGAAGACATCCAAATGGCCCACAGGCACATGAAAAAGTGCTCAACACGGCTTGGCATCAGAGAAATCCAAATGAAAACCTCAATGAGATACCACCTCACACCCGTCAGAATGGCTCAAATGAACAAGTCAGGGAACGACAGAGTTTGGCGGGGATGTGGAGATAGGGGAACCCGCCGACACTGGTGGTGGGAATGCAAGCTGCTGCAACCCCTCTGGAAAACAGTATGGAGGTTCCTCACACAGTTGAAATTAGAGCTACCATTCGATCCAACATTTGCACTCCTGGGTATTTACCCCAAAGATACAAATGTAGGGACCCGAAGCGGTACGTGCACCCCATTGTTTATAGCAGCAATGTCCACAATAGCCAAACTGTGGAAACAGCCAAGATGTCCATCGACAGATGAATGGATAAAGAAGAGGTGGTATATATATACACAATGGACTATTACGCAGCCATCAAAAGGAATGAGATGTTGCCATGGACAACGACGTGGATGGAACTGGAGGGTCCGACGATTAGTGAAATAAGTCAATCAGAGAAAGACATGTCTCATATGACCCCACTGATATGAGGGATTCTTAATCTCAGGAACAGAGTGAGGCTTGCTGGAGTGGTCGGGGGTGGGAGGGATGGGGTGGCTGGGTGATAGACATTGGGGAGGGTATGAGCTACGGTGAGCGCTGTGAATTGTGTAAGACTGTTGAATCACAGATCTGTACTTCTGAAACAACGCAACATATTTTAAGAATAAAGGAAAAGAAGGAGACAGCAGGAGTGGAAGAATGAAGGGGAGTTAGTGAGAGGATGAGACGGACCAGGAGAGATGATGGGTTCTGAAAAAAAATCTGAGGTTTCTAGAGGGGAGGTGGGTCGGGGGATTGGTTAGCCTGGTGGTGGGTATTAAAGAGGGCACATTCTCCATGGAGCACTGTGTGTTAGGAACAAACAATGAATCATGTGACACTACACCAAAACAAATGATGTACTCCATGGTGATTAACAAAGCAATAAAAAACAAAGACTGTAATAAGAGATGAAGAAGGACACTATATCCTACTTAAAGGGTCTATCCAACAAGAAGATCTCACAATTGTAAATATCTATGCCCCGAACATGGGAGCATCCAATTATATAAGGCAATTAAGAAGAAAAGCAAAAAACACATTGACCACCATACAATCATAGTGGGGGACTTTAACACCCCCCCTGACTGAAATGGCCAGATCATCTAAGCAAAAGATCAACAAGGAAATAAAGACTTTAAATGACACACTGGACAAAATGGACTTCACAGACATATTCAGAACGTTCCATCCCAATGCAACGGAATACACATTCTTCTCTAGTGCCCATGGAACATTCTCCAGAATGGATCACATCCTAGGTCACAAATCAGGTCTCAACCGGTACCCAAAGATTGGGATCATTCCCTGCACATTTTCAGACCACAATGCTTTAAAACTAGAACTCAATCACAAGAGGAGAGTCGGAAAGAACTCAAATACATGGAGGCTAAAGAGCATCCTACGAAAGAATGAATGGGTCAACCAGGAAATTAAAGAAGAATTTAAAAAGTTCATGGAAACCAATGAAAATGAAAACTCAACTGTCCAAAATCTTTGGGATACAGCCAAGGCAGTCCTGCGAGGAAAGTATATAGCAATACAAGCCTTTCTCAAGAAACAAGAAAGGTCTCAAATACACACCCAACCCTACACCTAAAGGAGCTGGAGAAAGAACGGCAAATAAAGCCTAAACCCAGCAGGAGAAGAGAAATCATGCAGTTCAGAGCAGAAATCAATGAAATAGAACCCAGAAGAACAGTAGAAGTGATCAACGGAACTAGGAGCTGGTACTTTGAAAGAATTCACAAGATTGATACACCCCTGTCCAGGCTGATCAAAAAGAAAAGAGAAATGACCCAAATCAACAAAATCACGAATGAAAGAGGAGAGATCACAAACAACACCAAAGAAATACAAACAATTATAAGAACGTAATCTGAGCAACCCTAGGGCAGCAAATTCCATAACCTGGAAGAAATGGGTGCATTCCTAGAGATGTGTCAACTAACAAAACTGACCCAGGAAGAAATAGAAAACATGAACAGTCCTATAACCACAAAGGCAATTGAAGTAGTCATCAAAAACCTCCCAAGAAACCAAAGCCCAGGGCCAGATGGTTTCCCAGGGGAATTCTATCAGACATTTAAAGAAGAATTAATACCTATTCTCCTGAAACTGTTCCAAACAATAGAAATGGAAGGAAAACTTCCAAACTCATTTATGAGGCCACCATTACCTTGATTCCAAAACCAGACAAAGATCCCATCAAAAAGGAGAATTAGAGACCAATATCCTTGATGAACATCGATGCAAAAATTCTCACCAAAATACTAGCCAAGAGGACCCAACAGTACATGAAAAGGAGTATTCACCATGACCAAGTGGGATTTATCCCTGGGCTGCAAGCCTGGTTCAACATCCGCAAATCAGTCAACGTGATCAAATACATTAACAAAAGAAAGAACGAGAATCATATGATCCTCCCAAGAGATGCAGAAAAAGCATTGGACAAAGTACAGCACTCTTTCTGGATCAAAACTCTTCAGAGTATAGGGACAGCGGGTACATACCTCAATATCATAAAAGCCATCTACGAAATCCCTACAGCGAATATCATTCTCAATGGGGAAAAGCTGAGATCTTTTCCCCTAAGGTCAGGAACGCGGCAGGGATAGCCACTCTCACCACTGCTATTCAACATAGTATTAGAAGTCCTAGCCACAGCAATCAGACAGCAAAAAGTAATCCAAGGCATCCAAATCGGCCGAGAGGAAGTCAAACTCTCACTCTTTGCAGATGATATGATACTTTATGTGGAAAACCCAAAAGACTCCACCCCAAAACTGCTAGAACTCACACAGCAATTCCGTCAAGTAGCAGGCTATAAAATCAATGCCCAGGAATCAGTGGCATTCCTATACACCAACAACAAGACAGAAGAGAGACAAATCAAGGAGTCGATCCCATTCACAACTGCACCCAAAACCAGAAGAGACCTACGAATATATTGAACCCAAGAGGCAAAGGATCTGTACTCAGAAAACTGCAAAATACGCAGGAAAGAAATTGAAGAAGACACAAAGAAACGGAAAAACGTTCCATGCTCATGGTTTGGGAGAACCAACATTGTGAAGAGGTCAATGCTACCTAGAGCAATCTACACATGCAATGCAATCCCCATCAAAATAGCATCCACTTTTTTCCACGAAATGGAACAAATAATCCTAAAATTTGAATGGAACGTGAAGAGACCCCGAGTAGCCAGAGGAATATTGAGAAAGAAAAGCAAAGCTGGCGGCATCACAATTCTGGACTTCCAGCTCTATGACAAAGCTGTCATCATCAAGACAGTATGGTACTGGCACAAAAACAGACACATGGATCCATGGAACAGAATCGAGAGCCCAGAAATGGACCCTCAACTCTATGGTCAACTTATCTTTGACAGAGCAGGAAGGAATGTCCAATGGCAAAATGAGAGTCTCTTCAACAACTGGTGTTGGGAGAATTGGACAGCCCCATGCAGAAGAATGACACTGGACCATTTCCTGACACCACACACAGAAGTAGACGCCAAATGGTTGAAAGACCTCAATGTGAGACAGGAGTCCATCAAAATCCTAAAGGAGAACACAGGTAGCAAGCTCTTCGACCTCAGCCGCAGCAACTTCTTCCTAGAAACATCACCAAAGGCACGGGAAGCCAGGGCAAAAATGAACTATTGGGATTTCATCAAGATAAAAAGCTTTGGCACAGCAAAAGAAACAGTCCACAAAACCAAAAGACAACCGACAGAATGAGAGAAATTATTTGCAAATGACATATCAGATAAAGGGCTACTATCCAATATGTATAAAAACTTATCAAACTCAACACCCAAAGAACAAATAATCCAATCAAGAAATAGGCAGAAGACATGAACAGACATTTTTCAAAAGAAGACATCCAAATGGCCCACAGGCACATGAAAAAGTGCTCAACACGGCTCGGCATCAGGGAAATCCAAATCCAAACCTCAATGAGATACCACCTCACACCCGTCAGAATGGCTCAAATGAACAAGTCAGGGAACGACAGAGGTTGGCGGGGATGTGGAGAAAGGGGAACCCTCCTACACTGGTGGTGGGAATGCAAGCTGGTGCAACCCCTCTGGAAAAGTGTATGGAGGTTCCTCAAACAGTTATAATTAGAGCTACCATTCGATCCAGCAATTGCACTCCTGGGTATTTACCCCAAAGATACAAATGTAGGGACCCGAAGCGGTACGTGCACCCCATTGTTTATAGCAGCAATATCCACAATAGCCAAACGGTGGAAAGAGCCAAGATGTCCATCGACAGATGAATGGATAAAGAAGAGGTGGTATATATATACACAATGGACTATTACGCAGCCATCAAAAGGAATGAGGTGTTGCCATGGACAACGACGTGGATGGAACTGGAGGGTCCGACGATTAGTGAAATGAGTCAATCAGAGAAAGACATGTATCATATGACCTCACTGATATGAGGGATTCTTAATCTCAGGAACAGAGTGAGGCTTGCTGGAGTGGTCGGGGGGTGGGGGATGGGGTGGCTGGGTGATAGACTTTGGGGAGGGTATGAGCTACGGTGAGCGCTGTGAATTGTGTAAGACTGTTGAATCACAGATCTGTACTTCTGAAACAAATAACGCAACATATTTTAAGAATAAAGGAAAACAAGGAGACAGCAGGAGTGGAAGAATGAAGGGGAGTTAGTGAGAGGGGGAGACGGACCAGGAGAGATGATGGATTCTGAAAAAAAATCCGAGGTTTCTAGAGGGGAGGTGGGTCGGTGGATTCGTTTGACTGGTGATGGTTATTAAAGAGGGCACATTCTGCATGGAGCACTGTGTGTTAGGAACAAACAATGAATCATGGGACAGTACACCAAAACAAATGATGTAGTACATGGTGATTAACAAAGCAATAAAAAACAAAGACTGTAATAAGAGATGAAGAAGGACACTATATCCTACTTAAAGGGTCTATCCAACAAGAAGATCTCACAATTGTAAATATCTATGCCCCGAACATGGGAGCATCCAATTATATAAGGCAATTAAGAAGAAAAGCAAAGAAACACATTGACCAACATACAATCATAGTGGGGGACTTTAACACCCCCCTGACTGAAATGGCCAGATCATCTAAGCAAAAGATCAACAAGGAAATAAAGACTTTAAATGACACACTGGAACAAATGGACTTCACAGACATATTCAGAACGTTCCATCCCAATGCAACGGAATACACATTCTTCTCTAGTGCCCATGGAACATTCTCCAGAATGGATCACATCCTAGGTCACAAATCAGGTCTCAACCGGTACCCAAAGATTGGGATCATTCCCTGCACATTTTCAGACCACAATGCTTTGAAACTAGAACTCAATCACAAGAGGAAAGTGGGAAAGAACTCAAATACATGGAGGCTAAAGAGCATCCTACGAAAGAATGAATGGGTCAACCAGGAAATTAAAGAAGAATTTAAAAAGTACATAGAAACCAATGAAAATGAAAACTCAACTGCCCAAAATCTTTGGGATACAGCCAAGGCAGTCCTGCGAGGAAAGTATATAGCAATACAAGCCTTTCTCAAGAAACAAGAAAGGTCTCAAATACACACCCAACCCTACACCTAAAGGAGCTGGAGAAAGAACGGCAAATAAAGCCTAAACCCAGCAGGAGAAGAGAAATCATGCAGTTCAGAGCAGAAATCAATGAAATAGAACCCAGAAGAACAGTAGAAGTGATCAACGGAACTAGGAGCTGGTACTTTGAAAGAATTCACAAGATTGATACACCCCTGTCCAGGCTGATCAAAAAGAAAAGAGAAATGACCCAAATCAACAAAATCATGAATGAAAGAGGAGAGATCACAAACAACACCAAAGAAATACAAACAATTATAAGAACGTAATCTGAGCAACCCTAGGGCAGCAAATTCCATAACCTGGAAGAAATGGGTGCATTCCTAGAGATGTGTCAACTAACAAAACTGACCCAGGAAGAAATAGAAAACATGAACAGTCCTATAACCACGAAGGCAATTGAAGTAGTCATCAAAAACCTCCCAAGAAACCAAAGCCCAGGGCCAGATGGTTTCCCAGGGGATTTCTATCAGACATTTAAAGAAGAATTAATACCTATTCTCCTGAAACTGTTCCAAACAATAGAAATGGAAGGAAAACTTCCAAACTCATTTATGAGGCCACCATTACCTTGATTCCAAAACCAGACAAAGATCCCATCAAAAAGGAGAATTAGAGACCAATATCCTTGATGAACATCGATGCAAAAATTCTCACCAAAATACTAGCCAAGAGGACCCAACAGTACATGAAAAGGAGTATTCACCATGACCAAGTGGGATTTATCCCTGGGCTGCAAGGCTGGTTCAACATCCGCAAATCAGTCAACGTGATCAAATACATTAACAAAAGAAAGAACGAGAATCATAGGATCCTCTCAATAGATGCAGAAAAAGCATTGGACAAAGTACAGCACCCTTTCTGGATCAAACCTCTTCAGAGTATAGGGACAGCGGGTACATACCTCAATATCATAAAAGCCATCTACGAAAACCGTAGAGCGAATATCATTCTCAATAGTGAAAAGCTGAGATCTTTTCCCCTAAGGTCAGGAACGCGGCAGGGATAGCCACTCTCACCACTGCTATTCAACATAGTATTAGAAGTCCTAGCCACAGCAATCAGACAACAAAAAGTAATCCAAGGCATCCAAATCGGCAGAGAGGAAGTCAAACTCTCACTCTTGGCAGATGATATGATACTTTATGTGGAAAACCCAAAAGACTCCACCCCAAAACTGCTAGAACTCACACAGCAATTCCGTCAAGTAGCAGGCTATAAAATCAATGCCCAGGAATCAGTGGCATTCCTATACACCAACAACAAGACAGAAGAGAGACAAATCAAGGAGTCGATCCCATTCACAACTGCACCCAAAACCAGAAGAGACCTAGGAATATATTCATCCCAAGAGGCAAAGGATCTGTACTCAGAAAACTACAAAATACGCAGGAAAGAAATTGAAAAAGACACAAAGAAACGGAAAAAGGTTCCATGCTCATGGATTGGGAGAACCAACATTGTGAAGAGGTCAATGCTACCTAGAGCAATCTACACATGCAATGCAATCCCCATCAAAATACCATCCACTTTTTTCCAGGAAATGGAACAAATACTCCTAAAATTTGAATGGAACCAGAAGAGACCCCGAATAGCCAGAGGAATATTGAGAAGAAAAGCAAAGCTGGCGGCATCACAATTGTGGACTTCCAGCTCTATGACAAAGCTGTCATCAACAAGACAGTATGGCACTGGCACAAAAACAGACACATGGATCCATGGAACAGAATCGAGAGCCCAGAAATGGACCCTCAACTCTATGGTCAACTTATCTTTGACAGAGCAGGAAGGAATGTCCAATGGCAAAAAGAGAGTCTCTTCAACAACTGGTGTTGGGAGAATTGGACAGCCCCATGCAGAAGAATGACACTGGACCATTTCCTGACACCACACACAAAAGTAGACTCCAAATGGTTGAAAGACCTCAATGTGAGACAGGAGTCCATCAAAATCCTAAAGGAGAACACAGGTAGCAAGCACTTCGACCTCAGCCGCAGCAACTTCTTCCTAGAAACATCACCAAAGGCACGGGAAGCCAGGGCAAAAATGAACTATTGGGATTTCATCAAGATAAAAAGCTTTGGCACAGCAAAAGAAACAGTCCACAAAACCAAAAGACAACCGACAGAATGGGAGAAATTATTTGCAAATGACCTATCAGATAAAGGGCTACTACCCAATATGTATAAAAACTTATCAAACTCAACACCCAAAGAACAAATAATCCAATCAAGAAATAGGCAGAAGACATGAACAGACATTTTTCCAAAGAAGACATCCAAATGGCCCACAGGCACATGAAAAAGTGCTCAACACGGCTTGGCATCAGAGAAATCCAAATGAAAACCTCAATGAGATACCACCTCACACCCGTCAGAATGGCTCAAATGAACAAGTCAGGGAACGACAGAGTTTGGCGGGGATGTGGAGATAGGGGAACCCGCCGACACTGGTGGTGGGAATGCAAGCTGCTGCAACCCCTCTGGAAAACAGTATGGAGGTTCCTCACACAGTTGAAATTAGAGCTACCATTCGATCCAACATTTGCACTCCTGGGTATTTACCCCAAAGATACAAATGTAGGGACCCGAAGCGGTACGTGCACCCCATTGTTTATAGCAGCAATGTCCACAATAGCCAAACTGTGGAAACAGCCAAGATGTCCATCGACAGATGAATGGATAAAGAAGAGGTGGTATATATATACACAATGGACTATTACGCAGCCATCAAAAGGAATGAGATGTTGCCATGGACAACGACGTGGATGGAACTGGAGGGTCCGACGATTAGTGAAATAAGTCAATCAGAGAAAGACATGTATCATATGACCCCACTGATATGAGGGATTCTTAATCTCAGGAACAGAGTGAGGCTTGCTGGAGTGGTCGGGGGTGGGAGGGATGGGGTGGCTGGGTGATAGACATTGGGGAGGGTATGAGCTACGGTGAGCGCTGTGAATTGTGTAAGACGGTTGAATCACAGATCTGTACTTCTGAAACAACGCAACATATTTTAAGAATAAAGGAAAAGAAGGAGACAGCAGGAGTGGAAGAATGAAGGGGAGTTAGTGAGAGGATGAGACGGACCAGGAGAGATGATGGGTTCTGAAAAAAAATCTGAGGTTTCTAGAGGGGAGGTGGGTCGGGGGATTGGTTAGCCTGGTGGTGGGTATTAAAGAGGGCACATTCTCCATGGAGCACTGTGTGTTAGGAACAAACAATGAATCATGGGACACTACACCAAAACAAAGGATGTACTCCATGGTGATTAACAAAGCAATAAAAAACAAAGACTGTAATAAGAGATGAAGAAGGACACTATATCCTACTTAAAGGGTCTATCCAACAAGAAGATCTCACAATTGTAAATATCTATGCCCCGAACATGGGAGCATCCAATTATATAAGGCAATTAAGAAGAAAAGCAAAGAAACACATTGACCACCATACAATCAGAGTGGGGGACTTTAACACCCCCCCTGACTGAAATGGCCAGATCATCTAAGCAAAAGATCAACAAGGAAATAAAGACTTTAAATGACACACTGGACCAAATGGACTTCACAGACATATTCAGAACGTTCCATCCCAATGCAACGGAATACACATTCTTCTCTAGTGCCCATGGAACATTCTCCAGAATGGATCACATCCTAGGTCACAAATCAGGTCTCAACCGGTACCCAAAGATTGGGATCATTCCCTGCACATTTTCAGACCACAATGTTTTGAAACTAGAACTCAATCACAAGAGGAGAGTCGGAAAGACCTCAAATACATGGAGGCTAAAGAGCATCCTACGAAAGAATGAATGGGTCAACCAGGAAATTAAAGAAGAATTTAAAAAGTTCATGGAAACCAATGAAAATGAAAACTCAACTGTCCAAAATCTTTGGGATACAGCCAAGGCAGTCCTGCGAGGAAAGTATATAGCAATACAAGCCTTTCTCAAGAAACAAGAAAGGTCTCAAATACACACCCAACCCTACACCTAAAGGAGCTGGAGAAAGAACGGCAAATAAAGCCTAAACCCAGCAGGAGAAGAGAAATCATGCAGTTCAGAGCAGAAATCAATGAAATAGAACCCAGAAGAACAGTAGAAGTGATCAACGGAACTAGGAGCTGGTACTTTGAAAGAATTCACAAGATTGATACACCCCTGTCCAGGCTGATCAAAAAGAAAAGAGAAATGACCCAAATCAACAAAATCATGAATGAAAGAGGAGAGATCACAAACAACACCAAAGAAATACAAACAATTATAAGAACGTAATCTGAGCAACCCTAGGGCAGCAAATTCCATAACCTGGAAGAAATGGGTGCATTCCTAGAGATGTGTCAACTAACAAAACTGACCCAGGAAGAAATAGAAAACATGAACAGTCCTATAACCACGAAGGCAATTGAAGTAGTCATCAAAAACCTCCCAAGAAACCAAAGCCCAGGGCCAGATGGTTTCCCAGGGGAATTCTATCAGACATTTAAAGAAGAATTAATACCTATTCTCCTGAAACTGTTCCAAACAATAGAAATGGAAGGAAAACTTCCAAACTCATTTATGAGGCCACCATTACCTTGATTCCAAAACCAGACAAAGATCCCATCAAAAAGGAGAATTAGAGACCAATATCCTTGATGAACATCGATGCAAAAATTCTCACCAAAATACTAGCCAAGAGGACCCAACAGTACATGAAAAGGAGTATTCACCATGACCAAGTGGGATTTATCCCTGGGCTGCAAGGCTGGTTCAACATCCGCAAATCAGTCAACGTGATCAAATACATTAACAAAAGAAAGAACGAGAATCATATGATCCTCTCAATAGATGCAGAAAAAGCATTGGACAAAGTACAGCACCCTTTCTGGATCAAAACTCTTCAGAGTATAGGGACAGCGGGTACATACCTCAATATCATAAAAGCCATCTACGAAAACCCTACAGCGAATATCATTCTCAATGGGGAAAAGCTGAGATCTTTTCCCCTAAGGTCAGGAACGCGGCAGGGATAGCCAATCTCACCACTGCTATTCAACATAGTATTAGAAGTCCTAGCCACAGCAATCAGACAACAAAAAGTAATCCAAGGCATCCAAATCGGCAGAGAGGAAGTCAAACTCTCACTCTTTGCAGATGATATGATACTTTATGTGGAAAACCCAAAAGACTCCACCCCAAAACTGCTAGAACTCACACAGCAATTCCGTCAAGTAGCAGGCTATAAAATCAATGCACAGGAATCAGTGGCATTCCTATACACCAACAACAAGACAGAAGAGAGACAAATCAAGGAGTCGATCCCATTCACAACTGCACCCAAAACCAGAAGAGACCTAGGAATATATTCATCCCAAGAGGCAAAGGATCTGTACCCAGAAAACTACAAAATACGCAGGAAAGAAATTGAAGAAGACACAAAGAAACGGAAAAACTTTCCATGCTCATGGATTGGGAGAACCAACATTGTGAAGAGGTCAATGCTACCTAGAGCAATCTACACATGCAATGCAATCCCCATCAAAATACCATCCACTTTTTTCCAGGAAATGGAACAAATACTCCTAAAATTTGAATGGAACCAGAAGAGACCCCGAATAGCCAGAGGAATATTGAGAAAGAAAAGCAAAGCTGGCGGCATCACAATTCTGGACTTCCAGCTCTATGACAAAGCTGTCATCATCAAGACAGTATGGTACTGGCACAAAAACAGACACATGGATCCATGGAACAGAATCGAGAGCCCAGAAATGGACCCTCAACTCTATGGTCAACTTATCTTTGACAGAGCAGGAAGGAATGTCCAATGGCAAAAAGAGAGTCTCTTCAACAACTGGTGTTGGGAGAATTGGACAGCCCCATGCAGAAGAATGACACTGGACCATTTCCTGACACCACACACAGAAGTAGACGCCAAATGGTTGAAAGACCTCAATGTGAGACAGGAGTCCATCAAAATCCTAAAGGAGAACACAGGTAGCAAGCTCTTCGACCTCAGCCGCAGCAACTTCTTCCTAGAAACATCACCAAAGGCACGGGAAGCCAGGGCAAAAATGAACTATTGGGATTTCATCAAGATAAAAAGCTTTGGCACAGCAAAAGAAACAGTCCACAAAACCAAAAGACAACCGACAGAATGGGAGAAATTATTTGCAAATGACCTATCAGATAAAGGGCTACTATCCAATATGTATAAAAACTTATCAAACTCAACACCCAAAGAACAAATAATCCAATCAAGAAATAGGCAGAAGACATGAACAGACATTTTTCCAAAGAAGACATCCAAATGGCCCACAGGCACATGAAAAAGTGCTCAACACGGCTCGGCATCAGGGAAATCCAAATCAAAACCTCAATGAGATACCACCTCACACCCGTCAGAATGGCTCAAATGAACAAGTCAGGGAACGACAGAGGTTGGCGGGGATGTGGAGAAAGGGGAACCCTCCTACACTGGTGGTGGGAATGCAAGCTGGTGCAACCCCTCTGGAAAAGTGTATGGAGGTTCCTCAAACAGTTATAATTAGAGCTATCATTCGATCCAGCAATTGCACTCCTGGGTATTTACCCCAAAGATACAAATGTAGGGACCCGAAGCGGTACGTGCACCCCATTGTTTATAGCAGCAATATCCACAATAGCCAAACGGTGGAAAGAGCCAAGATGTCCATCGACAGATGAATGGATAAAGAAGAGGTGGTATATATATACACAATGGACTATTACGCAGCCATCAAAAGGAATGAGGTGTTGCCATGGACAACGACGTGGATGGAACTGGAGGGTCCGACGATTAGTGAAATAAGTCAATCAGAGAAAGACATGTATCATATGACCTCACTGATATGAGGGATTCTTAATCTCAGGAACAGAGTGAGGCTTGCTGGAGTGGTCGGGGGGGGGATGGGGTGGCTGGGTGATAGACTTTGGGGAGGGTATGAGCTACGGTGAGCGCTGTGAATTGTGTAAGACTGTTGAATCACAGATCTGTACTTCTGAAACAAATAACGCAACATATTTTAAGAATAAAGGAAAACAAGGAGACAGCAGGAGAGGAAGAATGAAGGGGAGTTAGTGAGAGGGGGAGACGGACCAGGAGAGATGATGGATTCTGAAAAATAATCCGAGGTTTCTAGAGGGGAGGTGGGTCGGTGGATTGGTTTGACTGGTGATGGTTATTAAAGAGGGCACATTCTGCATGGAGCACTGTGTGTTAGGAACAAACAATGAATCATGGGACAGTACACCAAAACAAATGATGTAGTACATGGTGATTAACAAAGCAATAAAAAACAAAGACTGTAATAAGAGATGAAGAAGGACACTATATCCTACTTAAAGGGTCTATCCAACAAGAAGATCTCACAATTGTAAATATCTATGCCCCGAACATGGGAGCATCCAATTATATAAGGCAATTAAGAAGAAAAGCAAAGAAACACATTGACCACCATACAATCATAGTGGGGGACTTTAACACCCCCCTGACTGAAATGGCCAGATCATCTAAGCAAAAGATCAACAAGGAAATAAAGACTTTAAATGACACACTGGACCAAATGGACTTCACAGACATATTCAGAACGTTCCATCCCAATGCAACGGAATACACATTCTTCTCTAGTGCCCATGGAACATTCTCCAGAATGGATCACATCCTAGGTCACAAATCAGGTCTCAACCGGTACCCAAAGATTGGGATCATTCCCTGCACATTTTCAGACCACAATGCTTTGAAACTAGAACTCAATCACAAGAGGAAAGTGGGAAAGAACTCAAATACATGGAGGCTAAAGAGCATCCTACGAAAGAATGAATGGGTCAACCAGGAAATTAAAGAAGAATTTAAAAAGTTCATGGAAACCAATGAAAATGAAAACTCAACTGTCCAAAATCTTTGGGATACAGCCAAGGCAGTCCTGCGAGGAAAGTATATAGCAATACAAGCCTTTCTCAAGAAACAAGAAAGGTCTCAAATACACACCCAACCCTACACCTAAAGGAGCTGGAGAAAGAACGGCAAATAAAGCCTAAACCCAGCAGGAGAAGAGAAATCATGCAGTTCAGAGCAGAAATCATTGAAATAGAACCCAGAAGAACAGTAGAAGTGATCAACGGAACTAGGAGCTGGTACTTTGAAAGAATTCACAAGATTGATACACCCCTGTCCAGGCTGATCAAAAAGAAAAGAGAAATGACCCAAATCAACAAAATCATGAATGAAAGAGGAGAGATCACAAACAACACCAAAGAAATACAAACAATTATAAGAACGTAATCTGAGCAACCCTAGGGCAGCAAATTCCATAACCTGGAAGAAATGGGTGCATTCCTAGAGATGTGTCAACTAACAAAACTGACCCAGGAAGAAATAGAAAACATGAACAGTCCTATAACCACGAAGGCAATTGAAGTAGTCATCAAAAACCTCCCAAGAAACCAAAGCCCAGGGCCAGATGGTTTCCCAGGGGAATTCTATCAGACATTTAAAGAAGAATTAATACCTATTCTCCTGAAACTGTTCCAAACAATAGAAATGGAAGGAAAACTTCCAAACTCATTTATGAGGCCACCATTACCTTGATTCCAAAACCAGACAAAGATCCCATCAAAAAGGAGAATTAGAGACCAATATCCTTGATGAACATCGATGCAAAAATTCTCACCAAAACTCTAGCCAAGAGGACACAACAGTACATGAAAAGGAGTCTTCACCATGACCAAGTGGGATTTATCCCTGGGCTGCAAGGCTGGTTCAACATCCGCAAATCAGTCAACGTGATCAAATACATTAACAAAAGAAAGAACGAGAATCATATGATCCTCTCAATAGATGCAGAAAAAGCATTGGACAAAGTACAGCACCCTTTCTGGATCAAAACTCTTCAGAGTATAGGGACAGCGGGTACATACCTCAATATCATAAAAGCCATCTACGAAAACCCTACAGCGAATATCATTCTCAATGGGGAAAAGCTGAGATCTTTTCCCCTAAGGTCAGGAACGCGGCAGGGATAGCCAATCTCACCACTGCTATTCAACATAGTATTAGAAGTCCTAGCCACAGCAATCAGACAACAAAAAGTAATCCAAGGCATCCAAATCGGCAGAGAGGAAGTCAAACTCTCACTCTTTGCAGATGATATGATACTTTATGTGGAAAACCCAAAAGACTCCACCCCAAAACTGCTAGAACTCACACAGCAATTCCGTCAAGTAGCAGGCTATAAAATCAATGCACAGGAATCAGTGGCATTCCTATACACCAACAACAAGACAGAAGAGAGACTAATCAAGGAGTCGATCCCATTCACAACTGCACCCAAAACCAGAAGAGACCTAGGAATATATTCATCCCAAGAGGCAAAGGATCTGTACCCAGAAAACTACAAAATACGCAGGAAAGAAATTGAAGAAGACACAAAGAAACGGAAAAACTTTCCATGCTCATGGATTGGGAGAACCAACATTGTGAAGAGGTCAATGCTACCTAGAGCAATCTACACATGCAATGCAATCCCCATCAAAATACCATCCACTTTTTTCCAGGAAATGGAACAAATACTCCTAAAATTTGAATGGAACCAGAAGAGACCCCGAATAGCCAGAGGAATATTGAGAAAGAAAAGCAAAGCTGGCGGCATCACAATTCTGGACTTCCAGCTCTATGACAAAGCTGTCATCATCAAGACAGTATGGTACTGGCACAAAAACAGACACATGGATCCATGGAACAGAATCGAGAGCCCAGAAATGGACCCTCAACTCTATGGTCAACTTATCTTTGACAGAGCAGGAAGGAATGTCCAATGGCAAAAAGAGAGTCTCTTCAACAACTGGTGTTGGGAGAATTGGACAGCCCCATGCAGAAGAATGACACTGGACCATTTCCTGACACCACACACAGAAGTAGACGCCAAATGGTTGAAAGACCTCAATGTGAGACAGGAGTCCATCAAAATCCTAAAGGAGAACACAGGTAGCAAGCTCTTCGACCTCAGCCGCAGCAACTTCTTCCTAGAAACATCACCAAAGGCACGGGAAGCCAGGGCAAAAATGAACTATTGGGATTTCATCAAGATAAAAAGCTTTGGCACAGCAAAAGAAACAGTCCACAAAACCAAAAGACAACCGACAGAATGGGAGAAATTATTTGCAAATGACCTATCAGATAAAGGGCTACTACCCAATATGTATAAAAACTTATCAAACTCAACACCCAAAGAACAAATAATCCAATCAAGAAATAGGCAGAAGACATGAACAGACATTTTTCCAAAGAAGACATCCAAATGGCCCACAGGCACATGAAAAAGTGCTCAACACGGCTCGGCATCAGGGAAATCCAAATCAAAACCTCAATGAGATACCACCTCACACCCGTCAGAATGGCTCAAATGAACAAGTCAGGGAACGACAGAGGTTGGCGGGGATGTGGAGAAAGGGGAACCCTCCTACACTGGTGGTGGGAATGCAAGCTGGTGCAACCCCTCTGGAAAAGTGTATGGAGGTTCCTCAAACAGTTATAATTAGAGCTACCATTCGATCCAGCAATTGCACTCCTGGGTATTTACCCCAAAGATACAAATGTAGGGACCCGAAGCGGTACGTGCACCCCATTGTTTATAGCAGCAATATCCATAATAGCCAAACGGTGGAAAGAGCCAAGATGTCCATCGAGAGATGAATGGATAAAGAAGAGGTGGTATATATATACACAATGGACTATTACGCAGCCATCAAAAGGAATGAGGTGTTGCCATGGACAACGACGTGGATGGAACTGGAGGGTCCGACGATTAGTGAAATAAGTCAATCAGAGAAAGACATGTATCATATGACCTCACTGATATGAGGGATTCTTAATCTCAGGAACAGAGTGAGGCTTGCTGGAGTGGTCGGGGGGGGGATGGGGTGGCTGGGTGATAGACTTTGGGGAGGGTATGAGCTACGGTGAGCGCTGTGAATTGTGTAAGACTGTTGAATCACAGATCTGTACTTCTGAAACAAATAACGCAACATATTTTAAGAATAAAGGAAAACAAGGAGACAGCAGGAGAGGAAGAATGAAGGGGAGTTAGTGAGAGGGGGAGACGGACCAGGAGAGATGATGGATTCTGAAAAATAATCCGAGGTTTCTAGAGGGGAGGTGGGTCGGTGGATTGGTTTGACTGGTGATGGTTATTAAAGAGGGCACATTCTGCATGGAGCACTGTGTGTTAGGAACAAACAATGAATCATGGGACAGTACACCAAAACAAATGATGTAGTACATGGTGATTAACAAAGCAATAAAAAACAAAGACTGTAATAAGAGATGAAGAAGGACACTATATCCTACTTAAAGGGTCTATCCAACAAGAAGATCTCACAATTGTAAATATCTATGCCCCGAACATGGGAGCATCCAATTATATAAGGCAATTAAGAAGAAAAGCAAAGAAACACATTGACCACCATACAATCATAGTGGGGGACTTTAACACCCCCCTGACTGAAATGGCCAGATCATCTAAGCAAAAGATCAACAAGGAAATAAAGACTTTAAATGACACACTGGACAAAATGGACTTCACAGACATATTCAGAACGTTCCATCCCAATGCAACGGAATACACATTCTTCTCTAGTGCCCATGGAACATTCTCCAGAATGGATCACATCCTAGGTCACAAATCAGGTCTCAACCGGTACCCAAAGATTGGGATCATTCCCTGCACATTTTCAGACCACAATGCTTTGAAACTAGAACTCAATCACAAGAGGAAAGTGGGAAAGAACTCAAATACATGGAGGCTAAAGAGCATCCTACGAAAGAATGAATGGGTCAACCAGGAAATTAAAGAAGAATTTAAAAAGTTCATGGAAACCAATGAAAATGAAAACTCAACTGTCCAAAATCTTTGGGATACAGCCAAGGCAGTCCTGCGAGGAAAGTATATAGCAATACAAGCCTTTCTCAAGAAACAAGAAAGGTCTCAAATGCACACCCAACCCTACACCTAAAGGAGCTGGAGAAAGAACGGCAAATAAAGCCTAAACCCAGCAGGAGAAGAGAAATCATGCAGTTCAGAGCAGAAATCATTGAAATAGAACCCAGAAGAACAGTAGAAGTGATCAACGGAACTAGGAGCTGGTACTTTGAAAGAATTCACAAGATTGATACACCCCTGTCCAGGCTGATCAAAAAGAAAAGAGAAATGACCCAAATCAACAAAATCATGAATGAAAGAGGAGAGATCACAAACAACACCAAAGAAATACAAACAATTATAAGAACGTAATCTGAGCAACCCTAGGGCAGCAAATTCCATAACCTGGAAGAAATGGGTGCATTCCTAGAGATGTGTCAACTAACAAAACTGACCCAGGAAGAAATAGAAAACATGAACAGTCCTATAACCACGAAGGCAATTGAAGTAGTCATCAAAAACCTCCCAAGAAACCAAAGCCCAGGGCCAGATGGTTTCCCAGGGGAATTCTATCAGACATTTAAAGAAGAATTAATACCTATTCTCCTGAAACTGTTCCAAACAATAGAAATGGAAGGAAAACTTCCAAACTCATTTATGAGGCCACCATTACCTTGATTCCAAAACCAGACAAAGATCCCATCAAAAAGGAGAATTAGAGACCAATATCCTTGATGAACATCGATGCAAAAATTCTCACCAAAACTCTAGCCAAGAGGACACAACAGTACATGAAAAGGAGTCTTCACCATGACCAAGTGGGATTTATCCCTGGGCTGCAAGGCTGGTTCAACATCCGCAAATCAGTCAACGTGATCAAATACATTAACAAAAGAAAGAACGAGAATCATATGATCCTCTCAATAGATGCAGAAAAAGCATTGGACAAAGTACAGCACCCTTTCTGGATCAAAACTCTTCAGAGTATAGGGACAGCGGGTACATACCTCAATATCATAAAAGCCATCTACGAAAACCCTACAGCGAATATCATTCTCAATGGGGAAAAGCTGAGATCTTTTCCCCTAAGGTCAGGAACGCGGCAGGGATAGCCAATCTCACCACTGCTATTCAACATAGTATTAGAAGTCCTAGCCACAGCAATCAGACAACAAAAAGTAATCCAAGGCATCCAAATCGGCAGAGAGGAAGTCAAACTCTCACTCTTTGCAGATGATATGATACTTTATGTGGAAAACCCAAAAGACTCCACCCCAAAACTGCTAGAACTCACACAGCAATTCCGTCAAGTAGCAGGCTATAAAATCAATGCACAGGAATCAGTGGCATTCCTATACACCAACAACAAGACAGAAGAGAGACAAATCAAGGAGTCGATCCCATTCACAACTGCACCCAAAACCAGAAGAGACCTAGGAATATATTCATCCCAAGAGGCAAAGGATCTGTACCCAGAAAACTACAAAATACGCAGGAAAGAAATTGAAGAAGACACAAAGAAACGGAAAAACTTTCCATGCTCATGGATTGGGAGAACCAACATTGTGAAGAGGTCAATGCTACCTAGAGCAATCTACACATGCAAAGCAATCCCCATCAAAATACCATCCACTTTTTTCCAGGAAATGGAACAAATACTCCTAAAATTTGAATGGAACCAGAAGAGACCCCGAATAGCCAGAGGAATATTGAGAAAGAAAAGCAAAGCTGGCGGCATCACAATTCTGGACTTCCAGCTCTATGACAAAGCTGTCATCATCAAGACAGTATGGTACTGGCACAAAAACAGACACATGGATCCATGGAACAGAATCGAGAGCCCAGAAATGGACCCTCAACTCTATGGTCAACTTATCTTTGACAGAGCAGGAAGGAATGTCCAATGGCAAAAAGAGAGTCTCTTCAACAACTGGTGTTGGGAGAATTGGACAGCCCCATGCAGAAGAATGACACTGGACCATTTCCTGACACCACACACAGAAGTAGACGCCAAATGGTTGAAAGACCTCAATGTGAGACAGGAGTCCATCAAAATCCTAAAGGAGAACACAGGTAGCAAGCTCTTCGACCTCAGCCGCAGCAACTTCTTCCTAGAAACATCACCAAAGGCACGGGAAGCCAGGGCAAAAATGAACTATTGGGATTTCATCAAGATAAAAAGCTTTGGCACAGCAAAAGAAACAGTCCACAAAACCAAAAGACAACCGACAGAATGGGAGAAATTATTTGCAAATGACCTATCAGATAAAGGGCTACTACCCAATATGTATAAAAACTTATCAAACTCAACACCCAAAGAACAAATAATCCAATCAAGAAATAGGCAGAAGACATGAACAGACATTTTTCCAAAGAAGACATCCAAATGGCCCACAGGCACATGAAAAAGTGCTCAACACGGCTTGGCATCAGAGAAATCCAAATGAAAACCTCAATGAGATACCACCTCACACCCGTCAGAATGGCTCAAATGAACAAGTCAGGGAACGACAGAGTTTGGCGGGGATGTGGAGATAGGGGAACCCGCCGACACTGGTGGTGGGAATGCAAGCTGCTGCAACCCCTCTGGAAAACAGTATGGAGGTTCCTCACACAGTTGAAATTAGAGCTACCATTCGATCCAACATTTGCACTCCTGGGTATTTACCCCAAAGATACAAATGTAGGGACCCGAAGCGGTACGTGCACCCCATTGTTTATAGCAGCAATGTCCACAATAGCCAAACTGTGGAAACAGCCAAGATGTCCATCGACAGATGAATGGATAAAGAAGAGGTGGTATATATATACACAATGGACTATTACGCAGCCATCAAAAGGAATGAGATGTTGCCATGGACAACGACGTGGATGGAACTGGAGGGTCCGACGATTAGTGAAATAAGTCAATCAGAGAAAGACATGTATCATATGACCCCACTGATATGAGGGATTCTTAATCTCAGGAACAGAGTGAGGCTTGCTGGAGTGGTCGGGGTTGGGAGGGATGGGGTGGCTGGGTGATAGACATTGGGGAGGGTATGAGCTACGGTGAGCGCTGTGAATTGTGTAAGACTGTTGAATCACAGATCTGTACTTCTGAAACAACGCAACATATTTTAAGAACAAAGGAAAAGAAGGAGACAGCAGGAGTGGAAGAATGAAGGGGAGTTAGTGAGAGGATGAGACGGACCAGGAGAGATGATGGGTTCTGAAAAAAAATCTGAGGTTTCTAGAGGGGAGGTGGGTCGGGGGATTGGTTAGCCTGGTGGTGGGTATTAAAGAGGGCACATTCTCCATGGAGCACTGTGTGTTAGGAACAAACAATGAATCATGTGACACTACACCAAAACAAATGATGTACTCCATGGTGATTAACAAAGCAATAAAAAACAAAGACTGTAATAAGAGATGAAGAAGGACACTATATCCTACTTAAAGGGTCTATCCAACAAGAAGATCTCACAATTGTAAATATCTATGCCCCGAACATGGGAGCATCCAATTATATAAGGCAATTAAGAAGAAAAGCAAAAAACACATTGACCACCATACAATCATAGTGGGGGACTTTAACACCCCCCCTGACTGAAATGGCCAGATCATCTAAGCAAAAGATCAACAAGGAAATAAAGACTTTAAATGACACACTGGACAAAATGGACTTCACAGAAATATTCAGAACGTTCCATCCCAATGCAACGGAATACACATTCTTCTCTAGTGCCCATGGAACATTCTCCAGAATGGATCACATCCTAGGTCACAAATCAGGTCTCAACCGGTACCCAAAGATTGGGATCATTCCCTGCACATTTTCAGACCACAATGCTTTGAAACTAGAACTCAATCACAAGAGGAGAGTCGGAAAGAACTCAAATACATGGAGGCTAAAGAGCATCCTACGAAAGAATGAATGGGTCAACCAGGAAATTAAAGAAGAATTTAAAAAGTTCATGGAAACCAATGAAAATGAAAACTCAACTGTCCAAAATCTTTGGGATACAGCCAAGGCAGTCGTGCGAGGAAAGTATATAGCAATACAAGCCTTTCTCAAGAAACAAGAAAGGTCTCAAATACACACCCAACCCTACACCTAAAGGAGCTGGAGAAAGAACGGCAAATAAAGCCTAAACCCAGCAGGAGAAGAGAAATCATGCAGTTCAGAGCAGAAATCAATGAAATAGAACCCAGAAGAACAGTAGAAGTGATCAACGGAACTAGGAGCTGGTACTTTGAAAGAATTCACAAGATTGATACACCCCTGTCCAGGCTGATCAAAAAGAAAAGAGAAATGACCCAAATCAACAAAATCACGAATGAAAGAGGAGAGATCACAAACAACACCAAAGAAATACAAACAATTATAAGAACGTAATCTGAGCAACCCTAGGGCAGCAAATTCCATAACCTGGAAGAAATGGGTGCATTCCTAGAGATGTGTCAACTAACAAAACTGACCCAGGAAGAAATAGAAAACATGAACAGTCCTATAACCACAAAGGCAATTGAAGTAGTCATCAAAAACCTCCCAAGAAACCAAAGCCCAGGGCCAGATGGTTTCCCAGGGGAATTCTATCAGACATTTAAAGAAGAATTAATACCTATTCTCCTGAAACTGTTCCAAACAATAGAAATGGAAGGAAAACTTCCAAACTCATTTATGAGGCCACCATTACCTTGATTCCAAAACCAGACAAAGATCCCATCAAAAAGGAGAATTAGAGACCAATATCCTTGATGAACATCGATGCAAAAATTCTCACCAAAATACTAGCCAAGAGGACCCAACAGTACATGAAAAGGAGTATTCACCATGACCAAGTGGGATTTATCCCTGGGCTGCAAGGCTGGTTCAACATCCGCAAATCAGTCAACGTGATCAAATACATTAACAAAAGAAAGAACGAGAATCATATGATCCTCCCAAGAGATGCAGAAAAAGCATTGGACAAAGTACAGCACTCTTTCTGGATCAAAACTCTTCAGAGTATAGGGACAGCGGGTACATACCTCAATATCATAAAAGCCATCTACGAAATCCCTACAGCGAATATCATTCTCAATGGGGAAAAGCTGAGATCTTTTCCCCTAAGGTCAGCAACGCGGCAGGGATAGCCACTCTCACCACTGCTATTCAACATAGTATTAGAAGTCCTAGCCACAGCAATCAGACAGCAAAAAGTAATCCAAGGCATCCAAATCGGCCGAGAGGAAGTCAAACTCTCACTCTTTGCAGATGATATGATACTTTATGTGGAAAACCCAAAAGACTCCACCCCAAAACTGCTAGAACTCACACAGCAATTCCGTCAAGTAGCAGGCTATAAATCAATGCACAGGAATCAGTGGCATTCCTATACACCAACAACAAGACAGAAGAGAGACAAATCAAGGAGTCGATCCCATTCACAACTGCACCCAAAACCAGAAGAGACCTACGAATATATTGAACCCAAGAGGCAAAGGATCTGTACTCAGAAAACTGCAAAATACGCAGGAAAGAAATTGAAGAAGACACAAAGAAACGGAAAAACGTTCCATGCTCATGGTTTGGGAGAACCAACATTGTGAAGAGGTCAATGCTACCTAGAGCAATCTACACATGCAATGCAATCCCCATCAAAATAGCATCCACTTTTTTCCACGAAATGGAACAAATAATCCTAAAATTTGAATGGAACGTGAAGAGACCCCGAGTAGCCAGAGGAATATTGAGAAAGAAAAGCAAAGCTGGCGGCATCACAATTCTGGACTTCCAGCTCTATGACAAAGCTGTCATCATCAAGACAGTATGGTACTGGCACAAAAACAGACACATGGATCCATGGAACAGAATCGAGAGCCCAGAAATGGACCCTCAACTCTATGGTCAACTTATCTTTGACAGAGCAGGAAGGAATGTCCAATGGCAAAAAGAGAGTCTCTTCAACAACTGGTGTTGGGAGAATTGGACAGCCCCATGCAGAAGAATGACACTGGACCATTTCCTGACACCACACACAGAAGTAGACGCCAAATGGTTGAAAGACCTCAATGTGAGACAGGAGTCCATCAAAATCCTAAAGGAGAACACAGGTAGCAAGCTCTTCGACCTCAGCCGCAGCAACTTCTTCCTAGAAACATCACCAAAGGCACGGGAAGCCAGGGCAAAAATGAACTATTGGGATTTCATCAAGATAAAAAGCTTTGGCACAGCAAAAGAAACAGTCCACAAAACCAAAAGACAACCGACAGAATGGGAGAAATTATTTGCAAATGACATATCAGATAAAGGGCTACTATCCAATATGTATAAAAACTTATCAAACTCAACACCCAAAGAACAAATAATCCAATCAAGAAATAGGCAGAAGACATGAACAGACATTTTTCCAAAGAAGACATCCAAATGGCCCACAGGCACATGAAAAAGTGCTCAACACGGCTCGGCATCAGGGAAATCCAAATCAAAACCTCAATGAGATACCACCTCACACCCGTCAGAATGGCTCAAATGAACAAGTCAGGGAACGACAGAGGTTGGCGGGGATGTGGAGAAAGGGGAACCCTCCTACACTGGTGGTGGGAATGCAAGCTGGTGCAACCCCTCTGGAAAAGTGTATGGAGGTTCCTCAAACAGTTATAATTAGAGCTACCATTCGATCCAGCAATTGCACTCCTGGGTATTTACCCCAAAGATACAAATGTAGGGACCCGAAGCGGTACGTGCACCCCATTGTTTATAGCAGCAATATCCACAATAGCCAAACGGTGGAAAGAGCCAAGATGTCCATCGACAGATGAATGGATAAAGAAGAGGTGGTATATATATACACAATGGACTATTACGCAGCCATCAAAAGGAATGAGGTGTTGCCATGGACAACGACGTGGATGGAACTGGAGGGTCCGACGATTAGTGAAATGAGTCAATCAGAGAAAGACATGTATCATATGACCTCACTGATATGAGGGATTCTTAATCTCAGGAACAGAGTGAGGCTTGCTGGAGTGGTCGGGGGGTGGGGGATGGGGTGGCTGGGTGATAGACTTTGGGGAGGGTATGAGCTACGGTGAGCGCTGTGAATTGTGTAAGACTGTTGAATCACAGATCTGTACTTCTGAAACAAATAACGCAACATATTTTAAGAATAAAGGAAAACAAGGAGACAGCAGGAGTGGAAGAATGAAGGGGAGTTAGTGAGAGGGGGAGACGGACCAGGAGAGATGATGGATTCTGAAAAAAAATCCGAGGTTTCTAGAGGGGAGGTGGGTCGGTGGATTCGTTTGACTGGTGATGGTTATTAAAGAGGGCACATTCTGCATGGAGCACTGTGTGTTAGGAACAAACAATGAATCATGGGACAGTACACCAAAACAAATGATGTAGTACATGGTGATTAACAAAGCAATAAAAAACAAAGACTGTAATAAGAGATGAAGAAGGACACTATATCCTACTTAAAGGGTCTATCCAACAAGAAGATCTCACAATTGTAAATATCTATGCCCCGAACATGGGAGCATCCAATTATATAAGGCAATTAAGAAGAAAAGCAAAGAAACACATTGACCACCATACAATCATAGTGGGGGACTTTAACACCCCCCTGACTGAAATGGCCAGATCATCTAAGCAAAAGATCAACAAGGAAAGAAAGACTTTAAATGACACACTGGAACAAATGGACTTCACAGACATATTCAGAACGTTCCATCCCAATGCAACGGAATACACATTCTTCTCTAGTGCCCATGGAACATTCTCCAGAATGGATCACATCCTAGGTCACAAATCAGGTCTCAACCGGTACCCAAAGATTGGGATCATTCCCTGCACATTTTCAGACCACAATGCTTTGAAACTAGAACTCAATCACAAGAGGAAAGTGGGAAAGAACTCAAATACATGGAGGCTAAAGAGCATCCTACGAAAGAATGAATGGGTCAACCAGGAAATTAAAGAAGAATTTAAAAAGTTCATAGAAACCAATGAAAATGAAAACTCAACTGCCCAAAATCTTTGGGATACAGCCAAGGCAGTCCTGCGAGGAAAGTATATAGCAATACAAGCCTTTCTCAAGAAACAAGAAAGGTCTCAAATACACACCCAACCCTACACCTAAAGGAGCTGGAGAAAGAACGGCAAATAAAGCCTAAACCCAGCAGGAGAAGAGAAATCATGCAGTTCAGAGCAGAAATCAATGAAATAGAACCCAGAAGAACAGTAGAAGTGATCAACGGAACTAGGAGCTGGTACTTTGAAAGAATTCACAAGATTGATACACCCCTGTCCAGGCTGATCAAAAAGAAAAGAGAAATGACCCAAATCAACAAAATCATGAATGAAAGAGGAGAGATCACAAACAACACCAAAGAAATACAAACAATTATAAGAACGTAATCTGAGCAACCCTAGGGCAGCAAATTCCATAACCTGGAAGAAATGGGTGCATTCCTAGAGATGTGTCAACTAACAAAACTGACCCAGGAAGAAATAGAAAACATGAACAGTCCTATAACCACGAAGGCAATTGAAGTAGTCATCAAAAACCTCCCAAGAAACCAAAGCCCAGGGCCAGATGGTTTCCCAGGGGATTTCTATCAGACATTTAAAGAAGAATTAATACCTATTCTCCTGAAACTGTTCCAAACAATAGAAATGGAAGGAAAACTTCCAAACTCATTTATGAGGCCACCATTACCTTGATTCCAAAACCAGACAAAGATCCCATCAAAAAGGAGAATTAGAGACCAATATCCTTGATGAACATCGATGCAAAAATTCTCACCAAAATACTAGCCAAGAGGACCCAACAGTACATGAAAAGGAGTATTCACCATGACCAAGTGGGATTTATCCCTGGGCTGCAAGGCTGGTTCAACATCCGCAAATCAGTCAACGTGATCAAATACATTAACAAAAGAAAGAACGAGAATCATATGATCCTCTCAATAGATGCAGAAAAAGCATTGGACAAACTACAGCACCCTTTCTGGATCAAACCTCTTCAGAGTATAGGGACAGCGGGTACATACCTCAATATCATAAAAGCCATCTACGAAAACCGTACAGCGAATATCATTCTCAATAGTGAAAAGCTGAGATCTTTTCCCCTAAGGTCAGGAACGCGGCAGGGATAGCCACTCTCACCACTGCTATTCAACATAGTATTAGAAGTCCTAGCCACAGCAATCAGACAACAAAAAGTAATCCAAGGCATCCAAATCGGCAGAGAGGAAGTCAAACTCTCACTCTTGGCAGATGATATGATACTTTATGTGGAAAACCCAAAAGACTCCACCCCAAAACTGCTAGAACTCACACAGCAATTCCGTCAAGTAGCAGGCTATAAAATCAATGCACAGGAATCAGTGGCATTCCTATACACCAACAACAAGACAGAAGAGAGACAAATCAAGGAGTCGATCCCATTCACAACTGCACCCAAAACCAGAAGAGACCTAGGAATATATTCATCCCAAGAGGCAAAGGATCTGTACTCAGAAAACTACAAAATACGCAGGAAAGAAATTGAAGAAGACACAAAGAAACGGAAAAACGTTCCAAGCTCATGGATTGGGAGAACCAACATTGTGAAGAGGTCAATGCTATCTAGAGCAATCTACACACGCAATGCAATCCCCATCAAAATACCATCCACTTTTTTCCAGGAAATGGAACAAATACTCCTAAAATTTGAATGGAACCAGAAGAGACCCCGAATAGCCAGAGGAATATTGAGAAAGAAAAGCAAAGCTGGCGGCATCACAGTTCTGGACTTCCAGCTCTATGACAAAGCTGTCATCATCAAGACAGTATGGTACTGGCACAAAAACAGACACATGGATCCATGGAACAGAATCGAGAGCCCAGAAATGGACCCTCAACTCTATGGTCAACTTATCTTTGACAGAGCAGGAAGGAATGTCCAATGGCAAAAAGAGAGTCTCTTCAACAACTGGTGTTGGGAGAATTGGACAGCCCCATGCAGAAGAATGACAGTGGACCATTTCCTGACACCACACACAAAAGTAGACTCCAAATGGTTGAAAGACCTCAATGTGAGACAGGAGTCCATTAAAATCCTAAAGGAGAACACAGGTAGCAAGCACTTCGACCTCAGCCGCAGCAACTTCTTCCTAGAAACATCACCAAAGGCACGGGAAGCCAGGGCAAAAATGAACTATTGGGATTTCATCAAGATAAAAAGCTTTGGCACAGCAAAAGAAACAGTCCACAAAACCAAAAGACAACCGACAGAATGGGAGAAATTATTTGCAAATGACCTATCAGATAAAGGGCTACTACCCAATATGTATAAAAACTTATCAAACTCAACACCCAAAGAACAAATAATCCAATCAAGAAATAGGCAGAAGACATGAACAGACATTTTTCCAAAGAAGACATCCAAATGGCCCACAGGCACATGAAAAAGTGCTCAACACGGCTTGGCATCAGAGAAATCCAAATGAAAACCTCAATGAGATACCACCTCACACCCGTCAGAATGGCTCAAATGAACAATTCAGGGAACGACAGAGTTTGGCGGGGATGTGGAGATAGGGGAACCCGCCGACACTGGTGGTGGGAATGCAAGCTGCTGCAACCCCTCTGGAAAACAGTATGGAGGTTCCTCACACAGTTGAAATTAGAGCTACCATTCGATCCAACATTTGCACTCCTGGGTATTTACCCCAAAGATACAAATGTAGGGACCCGAAGCGGTACGTGCACCCCATTGTTTATAGCAGCAATGTCCACAATAGCCAAACTGTGGAAACAGCCAAGATGTCCATCGACAGATGAATGGATAAAGAAGAGGTGGTATATATATACACAATGGACTATTACGCAGCCATCAAAAGGAATGAGATGTTGCCATGGACAACGACGTGGATGGAACTGGAGGGTCCGACGATTAGTGAAATAAGTCAATCAGAGAAAGACATGTATCATATGACCCCACTGATATGAGGGATTCTTAATCTCAGGAACAGAGTGAGGCTTGCTGGAGTGGTCGGGGGTGGGAGGGATGGGGTGGCTGGGTGATAGACATTGGGGAGGGTATGAGCTACGGTGAGCGCTGTGAATTGTGTAAGACTGTTGAATCACAGATCTGTACTTCTGAAACAACGCAACATATTTTAAGAATAAAGGAAAAGAAGGAGACAGCAGGAGTGGAAGAATGAAGGGGAGTTAGTGAGAGGATGAGACGGACCAGGAGAGATGATGGGTTCTGAAAAAAAATCTGAGGTTTCTAGAGGGGAGGTGGGTCGGGGGATTGGTTAGCCTGGTGGTGGGTATTAAAGAGGGCACATTCTCCATGGAGCACTGTGTGTTAGGAACAAACAATGAATCATGGGACACTACACCAAAACAAATGATGTACTCCATGGTGATTAACAAAGCAATAAAAAACAAAGACTGTAATAAGAGATGAAGAAGGACACTATATCCTACTTAATGGGTCTATCCAACAAGAAGATCTCACAATTGTAAATATCTATGCCCCGAACATGGGAGCATCCAATTATATAAGCCAATTAAGAAGAAAAGCAAAGAAACACATTGACCACCATACAATCATAGTGGGGGACTTTAACACCCCCCTGACTGAAATGGCCAGATCATCTAAGCAAAAGATCAACAAGGAAATAAAGACTTTAAATGACACACTGGACCAAATGGACTTCACAGACATATTCAGAACGTTCCATCCCAATGCAACGGAATACACATTCTTCTCTAGTGCCCATGGAACATTCTCCAGAATCGATCACATCCTAGGTCACAAATCAGGTCTCAACCGGTACCCAAAGATTGGGATCATTCCCTGCACATATTCAGACCACAATGCTTTGAAACTAGAACTCAATCACAAGAGGAAAGTGGGAAAGAACTCAAATACATGGAGGCTAAAGAGCATCCTACGAAAGAATGAATGGGTCAACCAGGAAATTAAAGAAGAATTTAAAAAGTTCATGGAAACCAATGAAAATGAAAACTCAACTGTCCAAAATCTTTGGGATACAGCCAAGGCAGTCCTGCGAGGAAAGTATATAGCAATACAAGCCTTTCTCAAGAAACAAGAAAGGTCTCAAATACACACCCAACCCTACACCTAAAGGAGCTGGAGAAAGAACGGCAAATAAAGCCTAAACCCAGCAGGAGAAGAGAAATCATGCAGTTCAGAGCAGAAATCATTGAAATAGAACCCAGAAGAACAGTAGAAGTGATCAACGGAACTAGGAGCTGGTACTTTGAAAGAATTCACAAGATTGATACACCCCTGTCCAGGCTGATCAAAAAGAAAAGAGAAATGACCCAAATCAACAAAATCATGAATGAAAGAGGAGAGATCACAAACAACACCAAAGAAATACAAACAATTATAAGAACGTAATCTGAGCAACCCTAGGGCAGCAAATTCCATAACCTGGAAGAAATGGGTGCATTCCTAGAGATGTGTCAACTAACAAAACTGACCCAGGAAGAAATAGAAAACATGAACAGTCCTATAACCACGAAGGCAATTGAAGTAGTCATCAAAAACCTCCCAAGAAACCAAAGCCCAGGGCCAGATGGTTTCCCAGGGGAATTCTATCAGACATTTAAAGAAGAATTAATACCTATTCTCCTGAAACTGTTCCAAACAATAGAAATGGAAGGAAAACTTCCAAACTCATTTATGAGGCCACCATTACCTTGATTCCAAAACCAGACAAAGATCCCATCAAAAAGGAGAATTAGAGACCAATATCCTTGATGAACATCGATGCAAAAATTCTCACCAAAATACTAGCCAAGAGGACCCAACAGTACATGAAAAGGAGTATTCACCATGACCAAGTGGGATTTATCCCTGGGCTGCAAGGCTGGTTCAACATCCGCAAATCAGTCAACGTGATCAAATACATTAACAAAAGAAAGAACGAGAATCATATGATCCTCCCAAGAGATGCAGAAAAAGCATTGGACAAAGTACAGCACCCTTTCTGGATCAAAACTCTTCAGAGTATAGGGACAGCGGGTACATACCTCAATATCATAAAAGCCATCTACGAAAACCCTACAGCGAATATCATTCTCAATGGGGAAAAGCTGAGATCTTTTCCCCTAAGGTCAGCAACGCGGCAGGGATAGCCACTCTCACCACTGCTATTCAACATAGTATTAGAAGTCCTAGCCACAGCAATCAGACAACAAAAAGTAATCCAAGGCATCCAAATCGGCCGAGAGGAAGTCAAACTCTCACTCTTTGCAGATGATATGATACTTTATGTGGAAAACCCAAAAGACTCCACCCCAAAACTGCTAGAACTCACACAGCATTTCCGTCAAGTAGCAGGCTATAAAATCAATGCACAGGAATCAGTGGCATTCCTATACACCAACAACAAGACAGAAGAGAGACAAATCAAGGAGTCGATCCCATTCACAACTGCACCCAAAACCAGAAGAGACCTAGGAATATATTGAACCCAAGAGGCAAAGGATCTGTACTCAGAAAACTGCAAAATACGCAGGAAAGAAATTGAAGAAGACACAAAGAAACGGAAAAACGTTCCATGCTCATGGTTTGGGAGAACCAACATTGTGAAGAGGTCAATGCTACCTAGAGCAATCTACACATGCAATGCAATCCCCATCAAAATAGCATCCACTTTTTTCCACGAAATGGAACAAATAATCCTAAAATTTGAATGGAACGTGAAGAGACCCCGAGTAGCCAGAGGAATATTGAGAAAGAAAAGCAAAGCTGGCGGCATCACAATTCTGGACTTCCAGCTCTATGACAAAGCTGTCATCATCAAGACAGTATGGTACTGGCACAAAAACAGACACATGGATCCATGGAACAGAATCGAGAGCTCAGAAATGGACCCTCAACTCTATGGTCAACTTATCTTTGACAGAGCAGGAAGGAATGTCCAATGGCAAAAAGAGAGTCTCTTCAACAACTGGTGTTGGGAGAATTAGACAGCCCCATGCAGAAAAATGACACTGGACCATTTCCTGACACCACACACCGAAGTAGACTCCAAATGGTTGAAAGACCTCAATGTGAGACAGGAGTCCATCAAAATCCTAAAGGAGAACACAGGTAGCAAGCTCTTCGACCACAGCCGCAGCAACTTCTTCCTAGAAACATCACCAAAGGCACGGGAAGCCAGGGCAAAAATGAACTATTTGGATTTCATTAAGATAAAAAGCTTTGGCACAGCAAAAGAAACAGTCCACAAAACCAAAAGACAACCGACAGAATGGGAGAAATTATTTGCAAATTACATATCAGATAAAGGACTACTATCCAATATGTATAAAAACTTATCAAACTCAACACCCAAAGAACAAATAATCCAATCAAGAAATAGGCAGAAGACATGAACAGACATTTTTCCAAAGAAGACATCCAAATGGCCCACAGGCACATGAAAAAGTGCTCAACACGGCTCGGCATCAGGGAAATCCAAATCAAAACCTCAATGAGATACCCCCTCACACCCGTCAGAATGGCTGAAATGAACAAGTCAGGGAACGACAGAGGTTGGCGGGGAAGTGGAGAAAGGGGAACCCTCCTACACTGGTGGTGGGAATGCAACTGGTGCAACCCCTCTGAAAAGTGTATGGAGGTTCCTCAAACAGTTGAAATTAGAGCTACCATTCGATCCAGCAATTGCACTCCTGGGTATTTACCCCAAAGATACAAATGTAGGGACCCGAAGCGGTACGTGCACCCCATTGTTTATAGCAGCAATATCCACAATAGCCAAACGGTGGAAAGAGCCAAGATGTCCATCGACAGATGAATGGATAAAGAAGAGGTGTTATGTATATACACAATGGACTATTACGCAGCCATCAAAAGGAATGAGGTGTTGCCATGGACAACGACGTGGATGGAACTGGAGGGTCCGACGATTAGTGAAATAAGTCAATCAGAGAAAGACATGTATCATATGAACTCACTGATATGAGGGATTCTTAATCTCAGGAACAGAGTGAGGCTTGCTGGAGTGGTCGGGGGTGGGAGGGATGGGGTGGCTGGGTGATAGACATTGGGGAGGGTATGAGCTACGGTGAGCGCTGTGAATTGTGTAAGACTGTTGAATCACAGATCTGTACTTCTGAAACAAATAACGCAACATATTTTAAGAATAAAGGAAAACAAGGAGACAGCAGGAGAGGAAGAATGAAGGGGAGTTAGTGAGAGGGGGAGACGGACCAGGAGAGATGATGGATTCTGAAAAAAAATCCGAGGTTTCTAGAGGGGATGTGGGTCAGTGGATTGGTTTGACTGGTGATGGTTATTAAAGAGGGCACATTCTGCATGGAGCACTGTGTGTTAGGAACAAACAATGAATCATGGGACAGTACACCAAAACAAATGATGTAGTACATGGTGATTAACAAAGCAATAAAAAACAAAGACTGTAATAAGAGATGAAGAAGGACACTATATCTTACTTAAAGGGTCTATCCAACAAGAAGATCTCACAATTGTAAATGTCTATGCCCCGAACATGGGAGCATCCAATTATATAAGGCAATTAAGAAGAAAAGCAAAGAAACACATTGACCACCATACAATCATAGTGGGGGACTTTAACACCCCCCTGACTGAAATGGCCAGATCATCTAAGCAAAAGATCAACAAGGAAATAAAGACTTTAAATGACACACTGGACCAAATGGACTTCACAGACATATTCAGAACGTTCCATCCCAATGCAACGGAATACACATTCTTCTCTAGTGCCCATGGAACATTCTCCAGAATGGATCACATCCTAGGTCACAAATCAGGTCTCAACCGGTACCCAAAGATTGGGATCATTCCCTGCACATTTTCAGACCACAATGCTTTGAAACTAGAACTCAATCACAAGAGGAGAGTCGGAAAGAACTCAAATACATGGAGGCTAAAGAGCATCCTACGAAAGAATGAATGGGTCAACCAGGAAATTAAAGAAGAATTTAAAAAGTTCATGGAAACCAATGAAAATGAAAACTCAACTGTCCAAAATCTTTGGGATACAGCCAAGGCAGTCCTGCGAGGAAAGTATATAGCAATACAAGCCTTTCTCAAGAAACAAGAAAGGTCTCAAATACACACCCAACCCTACACCTAAAGGAGCTGGAGAAAGAACGGCAAATAAAGCCTAAACCCAGCAGGAGAAGAGAAATCATGCAGTTCAGAGCAGAAATCAATGAAATAGAACCCAGAAGAACAGTAGAAGTGATCAACGGAATTAGGAGCTGGTACTTTGAAAGAATTCACAAGATTGATACACCCCTGTCCAGGCTGATCAAAAAGAAAAGAGAAATGACCCAAATCAACAAAATCATGAATGAAAGAGGAGAGATCACAAACAACACCAAAGAAATACAAACAATTATAAGAACGTAATCTGAGCAACCCTAGGGCAGCAAATTCCATAACCTGGAAGAAATGGGTGCATTCCTAGAGATGTGTCAACTAACAAAACTGACCCAGGAAGAAATAGAAAACATGAACAGTCCTATAACCACGAAGGCAATTGAAGTAGTCATCAAAAACCTCCCAAGAAACCAAAGCCCAGGGCCAGATGGTTTCCCAGGGGAATTCTATCAGACATTTAAAGAAGAATTAATACCTACTCTCCTGAAACGGTTCCAAACAATAGAAATGGAAGGAAAACTTCCAAACTCATTTATGAGGCCACCATTACCTTGATTCCAAAACCAGACAAAGATCCCATCAAAAAGGAGAATTAGAGACCAATATCCTTGATGAACATCGATGCAAAAATTCTCACCAAAATACTAGCCAAGAGGACCCAACAGTACATGAAAAGGAGTATTCACCATGACCAAGTGGGATTTATCCCTGGGCTGCAAGGCTGGTTCAACATCCGCAAATCAGTCAACGTGATCAAATACATTAACAAAAGAAAGAACGAGAATCATATGATCCTCCCAAGAGATGCAGAAAAAGCATTGGACAAAGTACAGCACCCTTTCTGGATCAAAACTCTTCAGAGTATAGGGACAGCGGGTACATACCTCAATATCATAAAAGCCATCTACGAAAACCCTACAGCGAATATCATTCTCAATGGGGAAAAGTTGAGATCTTTTCCCCTAAGGTCAGCAACGCGGCAGGGATAGCCACTCTCACCACTGCTATTCAACATAGTATTAGAAGTCCTAGCCACAGCAATCAGACAACAAAAAGTAATCCAAGGCATCCAAATCGGCAGAGAGGAAGTCAAACTCTCACTCTTTGCAGATGATATGATACTTTATGTGGAAAACCCAAAAGACTCCACCCCAAAACTGCTAGAACTCACACAGCAATTCCGTCAAGTAGTAGGCTATAAAATCAATGCACAGGAATCAGTGGCATTCCTATACACCAACAACAAGACAGAAGAGAGACAAATCAAGGAGTCGATCCCATTCACAACTGCACCCAAAACCAGAAGAGACCTAGGAATATATTCATCCCAAGAGGCAAAGGATCTGTACTCAGAAAACTACAAAATACGCAGGAAAGAAATTGAAGAAGACACAAAGAAACGGAAAAACGTTCCATGCTCATGGATTGGGAGAACCAACATTGTGAAGAGGTCAATGCTACCTAGAGCAATCTACACATGCAATGCAATCCCCATCAAAATACCATCCACTTTTTTCCAGGAAATGGAACAAATACTCCTAAAATTTGAATGGAACCAGAAGAGACCCCGAATAGCCAGAGGAATATTGAGAAAGAAAAGCAAAGCTGGCGGCATCACAATTCTGGACTTCCAGCTCTATGACAAAGCTGTCATCATCAAGACAGTATGGTCCTGGCACAAAAACAGACACATGGATCCATGGAACAGAATCGAGAGCCCAGAAATGGACCCTCAACTCTATGGTCAACTTATCTTTGACAGAGCAGGAAGGAATGTCCAGTGGCAAAAAGAGAGTCTCTTCAACAACTGGTGTTGGGAGAATTGGACAGCCCCATGCAGAAGAATGACAGTGGACCATTTCCTGACACCACACACAAAAGTAGACTCCAAATGGTTGAAAGACCTCAATGTGAGACAGGAGTCCATCAAAATCCTAAAGGAGAACACAGGTAGCAAGCACTTCGACCTCAGCCGCAGCAACTTCTTCCTAGAAACATCACCAAAGGAACGGGAAGCCAGGGCAAAAATGAACTATTGGGATTTCATCAAGATAAAAAGCTTTGGCACAGCAAAAGAAACAGTCCACAAAACCAAAAGACAACCGACAGAATGGGAGAAATTATTTGCAAATGACCTATCAGATAAAGGGCTACTACCCAATATGTATAAAAACTTATCAAACTCAACACCCAAAGAACAAATAATCCAATCAAGAAATAGGCAGAAGACATGAACAGACATTTTTCCAAAGAAGACATCCAAATGGCCCACAGGCACATGAAAAAGTGCTCAACACGGCTTGGCATCAGAGAAATCCAAATGAAAACCTCAATGAGATACCACCTCACACCCGTCAGAATGGCTCAAATGAACAAGTCAGGGAACGACAGAGTTTGGCGGGGATGTGGAGATAGGGGAACCCGCCGACACTGGTGGTGGGAATGCAAGCTGCTGCAACCCCTCTGGAAAACAGTATGGAGGTTCCTCACACAGTTGAAATTAGAGCTACCATTCGATCCAACATTTGCACTCCTGGGTATTTACCCCAAAGATACAAATGTAGGGACCTGAAGCGGTACGTGCACCTCATTGTTTATAGCAGCAATGTCCACAATAGCCAAACTGTGGAAACAGCCAAGATGTCCATCGACAGATGAATGGATAAAGAAGAGGTGGTATATATATACACAATGGACTATTACGCAGCCATCAAAAGGAATGAGATGCTGCCATGGACAACGACGTGGATGGAACTGGAGGGTCCGACGATTAGTGAAATAAGTCAATCAGAGAAAGACATGTATCATATGACCCCACTGATATGAGGGATTCTTAATCTCAGGAACAGAGTGAGGCTTGCTTGAGTGGTCGGGGGTGGGAGGGATGGGGTGGCTGGGTGATAGACATTGGGGAGGGTATGAGCTACGGTGAGCGCTGTGAATTGTGTAAGACTGTTGAATCACAGATCTGTACTTCTGAAACAACGCAACATATTTTAAGAATAAAGGAAAAGAAGGAGACAGCAGGAGTGGAAGAATGAAGGGGAGTTAGTGAGAGGATGAGACGGACCAGGAGAGATGATGGGTTCTGAAAAAAAATCTGAGGTTTCTAGAGGGGAGGTGGGTCGGGGGATTGGTTAGCGTGGTGGTGGGTATTAAAGAGGGCACATTCTCCATGGATCACTGTGTGTTAGGAACAAACAATGAATCATGGGACACTACACCAAAACAAATGATGTACTCCATGGTGATTAACAAAGCAATAAAAAACAAAGACTGTAATAAGAGATGAAGAAGGACACTATATCCTACTTAGTGGGTCTATCCAACAAGAAGATCTCACAATTGTAAATATCTATGCCCCGAACATGGGAGCATCCAATTATATAAGGCAATTAAGAAGAAAAGCAAAGAAACACATTGACCACCATACAATCATAGTGGGGGACTTTAACACCCCCCTGACTGAAATGGCCAGATCATCTAAGCAAAAGATCAACAAGGAAATAAAGACTTTAAATGACACACTGGACCAAATGGACTTCACAGACATATTCAGAACGTTCCATCCCAATGCAACGGAATACACATTCTTCTCTAGTGCCCATGGAACATTCTCCAGAATGGATCACATCCTAGGTCACAAATCAGGTCTCAACCGGTACCCAAAGATTGGGATCATTCCCTGCACATTTTCAGACCACAATGCTTTGAAACTAGAACTCAATCACAAGAGGAGAGTCGGAAAGAACTCAAATACATGGAGGCTAAAGAGCATCCTACGAAAGAATGAATGGGTCAACCAGGAAATTAAAGAAGAATTTAAAAAGTTCATGGAAACCAATGAAAATGAAAACTCAACTGTCCAAAATCTTTGGGATACAGCCAAGGCAGTCCTGCGAGGAAAGTATATAGCAATACAAGCCTTTCTCAAGAAACAAGAAAGGTCTCAAATACACACCCAACCCTACACCTAAAGGAGCTGGAGAAAGAACGGCAAATAAAGCCTAAACCCAGCAGGAGAAGAGAAATCATGCAGTTCAGAGCAGAAATCAATGAAATAGAACCCAGAAGAACAGTAGAAGTGATCAACGGAACTAGGAGCTGGTACTTTGAAAGAATTCACAAGATTGATACACCCCTGTCCAGGCTGATCAAAAAGAAAAGAGAAATGACCCAAATCAACAAAATCATGAATGAAAGAGGAGAGATCACAAACAACACCAAAGAAATACAAACAATTATAAGAACGTAATCTGAGCAACCCTAGGGCAGCAAATTCCATAACCTGGAAGAAATGGGTGCATTCCTAGAGATGTGTCAACTAACAAAACTGACCCAGGAAGAAATAGAAAACATGAACAGTCCTATAACCACGAAGGCAATTGAAGTAGTCATCAAAAACCTCCCAAGAAACCAAAGCCCAGGGCCAGATGGTTTCCCAGGGGAATTCTATCAGACATTTAAAGAAGAATTAATACCTATTCTCCTGAAACGGTTCCAAACAATAGAAATGGAAGGAAAACTTCCAAACTCATTTATGAGGCCACCATTACCTTGATTCCAAAACCAGACAAAGATCCCATCAAAAAGGAGAATTAGAGACCAATATCCTTGATGAACATCGATGCAAAAATTCTCACCAAAATACTAGCCAAGAGGACCCAACAGTACATGAAAAGGAGTATTCACCATGACCAAGTGGGATTTATCCCTGGGCTGCAAGGCTGGTTCAACATCCGCAAATCAGTCAACGTGATCAAATATATTAACAAAAGAAAGAACGAGAATCATATGATCCTCCCAAGAGATGCAGAAAAAGCATTGGACAAAGTACAGCACCCTTTCTGGATCAAAACTCTTCAGAGTATAGGGACAGCGGGTACATACCTCAATATCATAAAAGCCATCTACGAAAACCCTACAGCGAATATCATTCTCAATGGGGAAAAGTTGAGATCTTTTCCCCTAAGGTCAGCAACGCGGCAGGGATAGCCACTCTCACCACTGCTATTCAACATAGTATTAGAAGTCCTAGCCACAGCAATCAGACAACAAAAAGTAATCCAAGGCATCCAAATCGGCAGAGAGGAAGTCAAACTCTCACTCTTTGCAGATGATATGATACTTTATGTGGAAAACCCAAAAGACTCCACCCCAAAACTGCTAGAACTCACACAGCAATTCCGTCAAGTAGTAGGCTATAAAATCAATGCACAGGAATCAGTGGCATTCCTATACACCAACAACAAGACAGAAGAGAGACAAATCAAGGAGTCGATCCCATTCACAACTGCACCCAAAACCAGAAGAGACCTAGGAATATATTCATCCCAAGAGGCAAAGGATCTGTACTCAGAAAACTACAAAATACGCAGGAAAGAAATTGAAGAAGACACAAAGAAACGGAAAAACGATCCATGCTCATGGATTGGGAGAACCAACATTGTGAAGAGGTCAATGCTACCTAGAGCAATCTACACATGCAATGCAATCCCCATCAAAATACCATCCACTTTTTTCCAGGAAATGGAGCAAATACTCCTAAAATTTGAATGGAACCAGAAGAGACCCCGAACAGCCAGAGGAATGTTGAGAAAGAAAAGCAAAGCTGGCGGCATCACAATTCTGGACTTCCAGCTCTATGACAAAGCTGTCATCATCAAGACAGTATGGTCCTGGCACAAAAACAGACACATGGATCCATGGAACAGAATCGAGAGCCCAGAAATGGACCCTCAACTCTATGGTCAACTTATCTTTGACAGAGCAGGAAGGAATGTCCAGTGGCAAAAAGAGAGTCTCTTCAACAACTGGTGTTGGGAGAATTGGACAGCCCCATGCAGAAGAATGACAGTGGACCATTTCCTGACACCACACACAAAAGTAGACTCCAAATGGTTGAAAGACCTCAATGTGACACAGGAGTCCATCAAAATCCTAAAGGAGAACACAGGTAGCAAGCACTTCGACCTCAGCCGCAGCAACTTCTTCCTAGAAACATCACCAAAGGAACGGGAAGCCAGGGCAAAAATGAACTATTGGGATTTCATCAAGATAAAAAGCTTTGGCACAGCAAAAGAAACAGTCCACAAAACCAAAAGACAACCGACAGAATGGGAGAAATTATTTGCAAATGACCTATCAGATAAAGGGCTACTACCCAATATGTATAAAAACTTATCAAACTCAACACCCAAAGAACAAATAATCCAATCAAGAAATAGGCAGAAGACATGAACAGACATTTTTCCAAAGAAGACATCCAAATGGCCCACAGGCACATGAAAAAGTGCTCAACACGGCTTGGCATCAGAGAAATCCAAATGAAAACCTCAATGAGATACCACCTCACACCCGTCAGAATGGCTCAAATGAACAAGTCAGGGAACGACAGAGTTTGGCGGGGATGTGGAGATAGGGGAACCCGCCGACACTGGTGGTGGGAATGCAAGCTGCTGCAACCCCTCTGGAAAACAGTATGGTGGTTCCTCACACAGTTGAAATTAGAGCTACCATTCGATCCAACATTTGCACTCCTGGGTATTTACCCCAAAGATACAAATGTAGGGACCTGAAGGGGTACGTGCACCTCATTGTTTATAGCAGCAATGTCCACAATAGCCAAACTGTGGAAACAGCCAAGATGTCCATCGACAGATGAATGGATAAAGAAGAGGTGGTATATATATACACAATGGACTATTACGCAGCCATCAAAAGGAATGAGATGCTGCCATGGACAACGACGTGGATGGAACTGGAGGGTCCGACGATTAGTGAAATAAGTCAATCAGAGAAAGACATGTATCATATGACCCCACTGATATGAGGGATTCTTAATCTCAGGAACAGAGTGAGGCTTGCTGGAGTGGTCGGGGGTGGGAGGGATGGGGTGGCTGGGTGATAGACATTGGGGAGGGTATGAGCTACGGTGAGCGCTGTGAATTGTGTAAGACTGTTGAATCACAGATCTGTACTTCTGAAACAACGCAACATATTTTAAGAATAAAGGAAAAGAAGGAGACAGCAGGAGTGGAAGAATGAATGGGAGTTAGTGAGAGGATGAGACGGACCAGGAGAGATGATGGGTTCTGAAAAAAAATCTGAGGTTTCTAGAGGGGAGGTGGGTCGGGGGATTGGTTAGCGTGGTGGTGGGTATTAAAGAGGGCACATTCTCCATGGATCACTGTGTGTTAGGAACAAACAATGAATCATGGGACACTACACCAAAACAAATGATGTACTCCATGGTGATTAACAAAGCAATAAAAAACAAAGACTGTAATAAGAGATGAAGAAGGACACTATATCCTACTTAGTGGGTCTATCCAACAAGAAGATCTCACAATTGTAAATATCTATGCCCCGAACATGGGAGCATCCAATTATATAAGGCAATTAAGAAGAAAAGCAAAGAAACACATTGACCACCATACAATCATAGTGGGGGACTTTAACACCCCCCTGACTGAAATGGCCAGATCATCTAAGCAAAAGATCAACAAGGAAATAAAGACTTTAAATGACACACTGGACCAAATGGACTTCACAGACATATTCAGAACGTTCCATCCCAATGCAACGGAATACACATTCTTCTCTAGTGCCCATGGAACATTCTCCAGAATGGATCACATCCTAGGTCACAAATCAGGTCTCAACCGGTACCCAAAGATTGGGATCATTCCCTGCACATTTTCAGACCACAATGTTTTGAAACTAGAACTCAATCACAAGAGGAGAGTCGGAAAGAACTCAAATACATGGAGGCTAAAGAGCATCCTACGAAAGAATGAATGGGTCAACCAGGAAATTAAAGAAGAATTTAAAAAGTTCATGGAAACCAATGAAAATGAAAACTCAACTGTCCAAAATCTTTGGGATACAGCCAAGGCAGTCCTGCGAGGAAAGTATATAGCAATACAAGACTTTCTCAAGAAACAAGAAAGGTGTCAAATACACACCCAACCCTACACCTAAAGGAGCTGGAGAAAGAACGGCAAATAAAGCCTAAACCCAGCAGGAGAAGAGAAATCATGCAGTTCAGAGCAGAAATCAATGAAATAGAACCCAGAAGAACAGTAGAAGTGATCAACGGAACTAGGAGCTGGTACTTTGAAAGAATTCACAAGATTGATACACCCCTGTCCAGGCTGATCAAAAAGAAAAGAGAAATGACCCAAATCAACAAAATCATGAATGAAAGAGGAGAGATCACAAACAACACCAAAGAAATACAAACAATTATAAGAACGTAATCTGAGCAACCCTAGGGCAGCAAATTCCATAACCTGGAAGAAATGGGTGCATTCCTAGAGATGTGTCAACTAACAAAACTGACCCAGGAAGAAATAGAAAACATGAACAGTCCTATAACCACGAAGGCAATTGAAGTAGTCATCAAAAACCTCCCAAGAAACCAAAGCCCAGGGCCAGATGGTTTCCCAGGGGAATTCTATCAGACATTTAAAGAAGAATTAATACCTATTCTCCTGAAACTGTTCCAAACCATAGAAATGGAAGGAAAACTTCCAAACTCATTTATGAGGCCACCATTACCTTGATTCCAAAACCAGACAAAGATCCCATCAAAAAGGAGAATTAGAGACCAATATCCTTGATGAACATCGATGCAAAAATTCTCACCAAAATACTAGCCAAGAGGACCCAACAGTACATGAAAAGGAGTATTCACCATGACCAAGTGGGATTTATCCCTGGGCTGCAAGGCTGGTTCAACATCCGCAAATCAGTCAACGTGATCAAATATATTAACAAAAGAAAGAACGAGCATCATATGATCCTCTCAATAGATGCAGAAAAAGCATTGGACAAAGTACAGCACCCTTTCTGGATCAAAACTCTTCAGAGTATGGGGACAGCGGGTACATACCTCAATATCATAAAAGCCATCTACGAAAACCCTACAGCGAATATCATTCTCAATGGGGAAAAGCTGAGATCTTTTCCCCTAAGGTCAGGAACGCGGCAGGGATAGCCATTCTCACCACTGCTATTCAACATAGTATTAGAAGTCCTAGCCACAGCAATCAGACAACAAAAAGAAATCAAAGGCATCCAAATCGGCAGAGAGGAAGTCAAACTCTCACTCTTTGCAGATGATATGATACTTTATGTGGAAAACCCAAAAGACTCCACCCCAAAACTGCTAGAACTACACACAGCAATTCCGTCAAGTAGCAGGCTATAAAATCAATGCACAGGAATCAGTGGCATTCCTATACACCAACAACAAGACAGAAGAGAGACAAATCAAGGAGTCGATCCCATTCACAACTGCACCCAAAACCAGAAGAGACCTAGGAATATATTCATCCCAAGAGGCAAAGGATCTGTACTCAGAAAACTACAAAATACGCAGGAAAGAAATTGAAGAAGACACAAAGAAACGGAAAAACGTTCCATGCTCACGGATTGGGAGAACCAACATTGTGAAGAGGTCAATGCTACCTAGAGCAATCTACACATGCAATGCAATCCCCATCAAAATACCATCCACTTTTTTCCAGGAAATGGAACAAATACTCCTAAAATTTGAATGGAACCAGAAGAGACCCCGAATAGCCAGAGGAATATTGAGAAAGAAAAGCAAAGCTGGCGGCATCACAATTCTGGACTTCCAGCTCTATGACAAAGCTGTCATCATCAAGACAGTATGGTACTGGCACAAAAACAGACACATGGATCCATGGAACAGAATCGAGAGCCCAGAAATGGACCCTCAACTCTATGGTCAACTTATCTTTGACAGAGCAGGAAGGAATGTCCAATGGCAAAAAGAGAGTCTCTTCAACAACTGGTGTTGGGAGAATTGGACAGCCCCATGCAGAAGAATGACACTGGACCATTTCCTGACACCACACACAGAAGTAGACGCCAAATGGTTGAAAGACCTCAATGTGAGACAGGAGTCCATCAAAATCCTAAAGGAGAACACAGGTAGCAAGCTCTTCGACCTCAGCCGCAGCAACTTCTTCCTAGAAACATCACCAAAGGCACGGGAAGCCAGGGCAAAAATGAACTATTGGGATTTCATCAAGATAAAAAGCTTTGGCACAGCAAAAGAAACAGTCCACAAAACCAAAAGACAACCGACAGAATGGGAGAAATTATTTGCAAATGACCTATCAGATAAAGGGCTACTATCCAATATGTATAAAAACTTATCAAACTCAACACCCAAAGAACAAATAATCCAATCAAGAAATAGGCAGAAGACATGAACAGACATTTTTCCAAAGAAGACATCCAAATGGCCCACAGGCACATGAAAAAGTGCTCAACACGGCTCGGCATCAGGGAAATCCAAATCAAAACCTCAATGAGATACCACCTCACACCCGTCAGAATGGCTCAAATGAACAAGTCAGGGAACGACAGAGGTTGGCGGGGATGTGGAGAAAGGGGAACCCTCCTACACTGGTGGTGGGAATGCAAGCTGGTGCAACCCCTCTGGAAAAGTGTATGGAGGTTCCTCAAACAGTTATAATTAGAGCTACCATTCGATCCAGCAATTGCACTCCTGGGTATTTACCCCAAAGATACAAATGTAGGGACCCGAAGCGGTACGTGCACCCCATTGTTTATAGCGGCAATATCCACAATAGCCAAACGGTGGAAAGAGCCAAGATGTCCATCGACAGATGAATGGATAAAGAAGAGGTGGTATATATATACACAATGGACTATTACGCAGCCATCAAAAGGAATGAGGTGTTGCCATGGACAACGACGTGGATGGAACTGGAGGGTCCGACGATTAGTGAAATAAGTCAATCAGAGAAAGACATGTATCATATGACCTCACTGATATGAGGGATTCTTAATCTCAGGAACAGAGTGAGGCTTGCTGGAGTGGTCGGGGGGGGGGATGGGGTGGCTGGGTGATAGACTTTGGGGAGGGTATGAGCTACGGTGAGCGCTGTGAATTGTGTAAGACTGTTGAATCACAGATCTGTACTTCTGAAACAAATAACGCAACATATTTTAAGAATAAAGGAAAACAAGGAGACAGCAGGAGAGGAAGAATGAAGGGGAGTTAGTGAGAGGGGGAGACGGACCAGGAGAGATGATGGATTCTGAAAAATAATCCGAGGTTTCTAGAGGGGAGGTGGGTCGGTGGATTGGTTTGACTGGTGATGGTTATTAAAGAGGGCACATTCTGCATGGAGCACTGTGTGTTAGGAACAAACAATGAATCATGGGACAGTACACCAAAACAAATGATGTAGTACATGGTGATTAACAAAGCAATAAAAAACAAAGACTGTAATAAGAGATGAAGAAGGACACTATATCCTACTTAAAGGGTCTATCCAACAAGAAGATCTCACAATTGTAAATATCTATGCCCCGAACATGGGAGCATCCAATTATATAAGGCAATTAAGAAGAAAAGCAAAGAAACACATTGACCACCATACAATCATAGTGGGGGACTTTAACACCCCCCTGACTGAAATGGCCAGATCATCTAAGCAAAAGATCAACAAGGAAATAAAGACTTTAAATGACACACTGGACCAAATGGACTTCACAGACATATTCAGAACGTTCCATCCCAATGCAACGGAATACACATTCTTCTCTAGTGCCCATGGAACATTCTCCAGAATGGATCACATCCTAGGTCACAAATCAGGTCTCAACCGGTACCCAAAGATTGGGATCATTCCCTGCACATTTTCAGACCACAATGCTTTGAAACTAGAACTCAATCACAAGAGGAAAGTGGGAAAGAACTCAAATACATGGAGGCTAAAGAGCATCCTACGAAAGAATGAATGGGTCAACCAGGAAATTAAAGAAGAATTTAAAAAGTTCATGGAAACCAATGAAAATGAAAACTCAACTGTCCAAAATCTTTGGGATACAGCCAAGGCAGTCCTGCGAGGAAAGTATATAGCAATACAAGCCTTTCTCAAGAAACAAGAAAGGTCTCAAATACACACCCAACCCTACACCTAAAGGAGCTGGAGAAAGAACGGCAAATAAAGCCTAAACCCAGCAGGAGAAGAGAAATCATGCAGTTCAGAGCAGAAATCATTGAAATAGAACCCAGAAGAACAGTAGAAGTGATCAACGGAACTAGGAGCTGGTACTTTGAAAGAATTCACAAGATTGATACACCCCTGTCCAGGCTGATCAAAAAGAAAAGAGAAATGACCCAAATCAACAAAATCATGAATGAAAGAGGAGAGATCACAAACAACACCAAAGAAATACAAACAATTATAAGAACGTAATCTGAGCAACCCTAGGGCAGCAAATTCCATAACCTGGAAGAAATGGGTGCATTCCTAGAGATGTGTCAACTAACAAAACTGACCCAGGAAGAAATAGAAAACATGAACAGTCCTATAACCACGAAGGCAATTGAAGTAGTCATCAAAAACCTCCCAAGAAACCAAAGCCCAGGGCCAGATGGTTTCCCAGGGGAATTCTATCAGACATTTAAAGAAGAATTAATACCTATTCTCCTGAAACTGTTCCAAACAATAGAAATGGAAGGAAAACTTCCAAACTCATTTATGAGGCCACCATTACCTTGATTCCAAAACCAGACAAAGATCCCATCAAAAAGGAGAATTAGAGACCAATATCCTTGATGAACATCGATGCAAAAATTCTCACCAAAACTCTAGCCAAGAGGACACAACAGTACATGAAAAGGAGTCTTCACCATGACCAAGTGGGATTTATCCCTGGGCTGCAAGGCTGGTTCAACATCCGCAAATCAGTCAACGTGATCAAATACATTAACAAAAGAAAGAACGAGAATCATATGATCCTCTCAATAGATGCAGAAAAAGCATTGGACAAAGTACAGCACCCTTTCTGGATCAAAACTCTTCAGAGTATAGGGACAGCGGGTACATACCTCAATATCATAAAAGCCATCTACGAAAACCCTACAGCGAATATCATTCTCAATGGGGAAAAGCTGAGATCTTTTCCCCTAAGGTCAGGAACGCGGCAGGGATAGCCAATCTCACCACTGCTATTCAACATAGTATTAGAAGTCCTAGCCACAGCAATCAGACAACAAAAAGTAATCCAAGGCATCCAAATCGGCAGAGAGGAAGTCAAACTCTCACTCTTTGCAGATGATATGATACTTTATGTGGAAAACCCAAAAGACTCCACCCCAAAACTGCTAGAACTCACACAGCAATTCCGTCAAGTAGCAGGCTATAAAATCAATGCACAGGAATCAGTGGCATTCCTATACACCAACAACAAGACAGAAGAGAGACAAATCAAGGAGTCGATCCCATTCACAACTGCACCCAAAACCAGAAGAGACCTAGGAATATATTCATCCCAAGAGGCAAAGGATCTGTACCCAGAAAACTACAAAATACGCAGGAAAGAAATTGAAGAAGACACAAAGAAACGGAAAAACTTTCCATGCTCATGGATTGGGAGAACCAACATTGTGAAGAGGTCAATGCTACCTAGAGCAATCTACACATGCAATGCAATCCCCATCAAAATACCATCCACTTTTTTCCAGGAAATGGAACAAATACTCCTAAAATTTGAATGGAACCAGAAGAGACCCCGAATAGCCAGAGGAATATTGAGAAAGAAAAGCAAAGCTGGCGGCATCACAATTCTGGACTTCCAGCTCTATGACAAAGCTGTCATCATCAAGACAGTATGGTACTGGCACAAAAACAGACACATGGATCCATGGAACAGAATCGAGAGCCCAGAAATGGACCCTCAACTCTATGGTCAACTTATCTTTGACAGAGCAGGAAGGAATGTCCAATGGCAAAAAGAGAGTCTCTTCAACAACTGGTGTTGGGAGAATTGGACAGCCCCATGCAGAAGAATGACACTGGACCATTTCCTGACACCACACACAGAAGTAGACGCCATATGGTTGAAAGACCTCAATGTGAGACAGGAGTCCATCAAAATCCTAAAGGAGAACACAGGTAGCAAGCTCTTCGACCTCAGCCGCAGCAACTTCTTCCTAGAAACATCACCAAAGGCACGGGAAGCCAGGGCAAAAATGAACTATTGGGATTTCATCAAGATAAAAAGCTTTGGCACAGCAAAAGAAACAGTCCACAAAACCAAAAGACAACCGACAGAATGGGAGAAATTATTTGCAAATGACCTATCAGATAAAGGGCTACTATCCAATATGTATAAAAACTTATCAAACTCAACACCCAAAGAACAAATAATCCAATCAAGAAATAGGCAGAAGACATGAACAGACATTTTTCCAAAGAAGACATCCAAATGGCCCACAGGCACATGAAAAAGTGCTCAACACGGCTCGGCATCAGGGAAATCCAAATCAAAACCTCAATGAGATACCACCTCACACCCGTCAGAATGGCTCAAATGAACAAGTCAGGGAACGACAGAGGTTGGCGGGGATGTGGAGAAAGGGGAACCCTCCTACACTGGTGGTGGGAATGCAAGCTGGTGCAACCCCTCTGGAAAAGTGTATGGAGGTTCCTCAAACAGTTATAATTAGAGCTACCATTCGATCCAGCAATTGCACTCCTGGGTATTTACCCCAAAGATACAAATGTAGGGACCCGAAGCGGTACGTGCACCCCATTGTTTATAGCAGCAATATCCATAATAGCCAAACGGTGGAAAGAGCCAAGATGTCCATCGAGAGATGAATGGATAAAGAAGAGGTGGTATATATATACACAATGGACTATTACGCAGCCATCAAAAGGAATGAGGTGTTGCCATGGACAACGACGTGGATGGAACTGGAGGGTCCGACGATTAGTGAAATAAGTCAATCAGAGAAAGACATGTATCATATGACCTCACTGATATGAGGGATTCTTAATCTCAGGAACAGAGTGAGGCTTGCTGGAGTGGTCGGGGGGGGGATGGGGTGGCTGGGTGATAGACTTTGGGGAGGGTATGAGCTACGGTGAGCGCTGTGAATTGTGTAAGACTGTTGAATCACAGATCTGTACTTCTGAAACAAATAACGCAACATATTTTAAGAATAAATGAAAACAAGGAGACAGCAGGAGAGGAAGAATGAAGGGGAGTTAGTGAGAGGGGGAGACGGACCAGGAGAGATGATGGATTCTGAAAAATAATCCGAGGTTTCTAGAGGGGAGGTGGGTCGGTGGATTGGTTTGACTGGTGATGGTTATTAAAGAGGGCACATTCTGCATGGAGCACTGTGTGTTAGGAACAAACAATGAATCATGGGACAGTACACCAAAACAAATGATGTAGTACATGGTGATTAACAAAGCAATAAAAAACAAAGACTGTAATAAGAGATGAAGAAGGACACTATATCCTACTTAAAGGGTCTATCCAACAAGAAGATCTCACAATTGTAAATATCTATGCCCCGAACATGGGAGCATCCAATTATATAAGGCAATTAAGAAGAAAAGCAAAGAAACACATTGACCACCATACAATCATAGTGGGGGACTTTAACACCCCCCTGACTGAAATGGCCAGATCATCTAAGCAAAAGATCAACAAGGAAATAAAGACTTTAAATGTCACACTGGACAAAATGGACTTCACAGACATATTCAGAACGTTCCATCCCAATGCAACGGAATACACATTCTTCTCTAGTGCCCATGGAACATTCTCCAGAATGGATCACATCCTAGGTCACAAATCAGGTCTCAACCGGTACCCAAAGATTGGGATCATTCCCTGCACATTTTCAGACCACAATGCTTTGAAACTAGAACTCAATCACAAGAGGAAAGTGGGAAAGAACTCAAATACATGGAGGCTAAAGAGCATCCTACGAAAGAATGAATGGGTCAACCAGGAAATTAAAGAAGAATTTAAAAAGTTCATGGAAACCAATGAAAATGAAAACTCAACTGTCCAAAATCTTTGGGATACAGCCAAGGCAGTCCTGCGAGGAAAGTATATAGCAATACAAGCCTTTCTCAAGAAACAAGAAAGGTCTCAAATACACACCCAACCCTACACCTAAAGGAGCTGGAGAAAGAACGGCAAATAAAGCCTAAACCCAGCAGGAGAAGAGAAATCATGCAGTTCAGAGCAGAAATCAATGAAATAGAACCCAGAAGAACAGTAGAAGTGATCAACGGAACTAGGAGCTGGTACTTTGAAAGAATTCACAAGATTGATACACCCCTGTCCAGGCTGATCAAAAAGAAAAGAGAAATGACCCAAATCAACAAAATCACGAATGAAAGAGGAGAGATCACAAACAACACCAAAGAAATACAAACAATTATAAGAACGTAATCTGAGCAACCCTAGGGCAGCAAATTCCATAACCTGGAAGAAATGGGTGCATTCCTAGAGATGTGTCAACTAACAAAACTGACCCAGGAAGAAATAGAAAACATGAACAGTCCTATAACCACGAAGGCAATTGAAGTAGTCATCAAAAACCTCCCAAGAAACCAAAGCCCAGGGCCAGATGGTTTCCCAGGGGAATTCTATCAGACATTTAAAGAAGAATTAATACCTATTCTCCTGAAACTGTTCCAAACAATAGAAATGGAAGGAAAACTTCCAAACTCATTTATGAGGCCACCATTACCTTGATTCCAAAACCAGACAAAGATCCCATCAAAAAGGAGAATTAGAGACCAATATCCTTGATGAACATCGATGCAAAAATTCTCACCAAAACTCTAGCCAAGAGGACACAACAGTACATGAAAAGGAGTCTTCACCATGACCAAGTGGGATTTATCCCTGGGCTGCAAGGCTGGTTCAACATCCGCAAATCAGTCAACGTGATCAAATACATTAACAAAAGAAAGAACGAGAATCATATGATCCTCTCAATAGATGCAGAAAAAGCATTGGACAAAGTACAGCACCCTTTCTGGATCAAAACTCTTCAGAGTATAGGGACAGCGGGTACATACCTCAATATCATAAAAGCCATCTACGAAAACCCTACAGCGAATATCATTCTCAATGGGGAAAAGCTGAGATCTTTTCCCCTAAGGTCAGGAACGCGGCAGGGATAGCCAATCTCACCACTGCTATTCAACATAGTATTAGAAGTCCTAGCCACAGCAATCAGACAACAAAAAGTAATCCAAGGCATCCAAATCGGCCGAGAGGAAGTCAAACTCTCACTCTTTGCAGATGATATGATACTTTATGTGGAAAACCCAAAAGACTCCACCCCAAAACTGCTAGAACTCACACAGCAATTCCGTCAAGTAGCAGGCTATAAAATCAATGCCCAGGAATCAGTGGCATTCCTATACACCAACAACAAGACAGAAGAGAGACAAATCAAGGAGTCGATCCCATTCACAACTGCACCCAAAACCAGAAGAGACCTAGGAATATATTCATCCCAAGAGGCAAAGGATCTGTACCCAGAAAACTGCAAAATACGCAGGAAAGAAATTGAAGAAGACACAAAGAAACGGAAAAACTTTCCATGCTCATGGATTGGGAGAACCAACATTGTGAAGAGGTCAATGCTACCTAGAGCAATCTACACATGCAAAGCAATCCCCATCAAAATACCATCCACTTTTTTCCAGGAAATGGAACAAATACTCCTAAAATTTGAATGGAACCAGAAGAGACCCCGAATAGCCAGAGGAATATTGAGAAAGAAAAGCAAAGCTGGCGGCATCACAATTCTGGACTTCCAGCTCTATGACAAAGCTGTCATCATCAAGACAGTATGGTACTGGCACAAAAACAGACACATGGATCCATGGAACAGAATCGAGAGCCCAGAAATGGACCCTCAACTCTATGGTCAACTTATCTTTGACAGAGCAGGAAGGAATGTCCAATGGCAAAAAGAGAGTCTCTTCAACAACTGGTGTTGGGAGAATTGGACAGCCCCATGCAGAAGAATGACACTGGACCATTTCCTGACACCACACACAGAAGTAGACGCCAAATGGTTGAAAGACCTCAATGTGAGACAGGAGTCCATCAAAATCCTAAAGGAGAACACAGGTAGCAAGCTCTTCGACCTCAGCCGCAGCAACTTCTTCCTAGAAACATCACCAAAGGCACGGGAAGCCAGGGCAAAAATGAACTATTGGGATTTCATCAAGATAAAAAGCTTTGGCACAGCAAAAGAAACAGTCCACAAAACCAAAAGACAACCGACAGAATGGGAGAAATTATTTGCAAATGACCTATCAGATAAAGGGCTACTATCCAATATGTATAAAAACTTATCAAACTCAACACCCAAAGAACAAATAATCCAATCAAGAAATAGGCAGAAGACATGAACAGACATTTTTCCAAAGAAGACATCCAAATGGCCCACAGGCACATGAAAAAGTGCTCAACACGGCTCGGCATCAGGGAAATCCAAATCAAAACCTCAATGAGATACCACCTCACACCCGTCAGAATGGCTCAAATGAACAAGTCAGGGAACGACAGAGGTTGGCGGGGATGTGGAGAAAGGGGAACCCTCCTACACTGGTGGTGGGAATGAAAGCTGGTGCAACCCCTCTGGAAAAGTGTATGGAGGTTCCTCAAACAGTTATAATTAGAGCTACCATTCGATCCAGCAATTGCACTCCTGGGTATTTACCCCAAAGATACAAATGTAGGGACCCGAAGCGGTACGTGCACCCCATTGTTTATAGCAGCAATATCCACAATAGCCAAACGGTGGAAAGAGCCAAGATGTCCATCGACAGATGAATGGATAAAGAAGAGGTGGTATATATATACACAATGGACTATTACGCAGCCATCAAAAGGAATGAGGTGTTGCCATGGACAACGACGTGGATGGAACTGGAGGGTCCGACAATTAGTGAAATGAGTCAATCAGAGAAAGACATGTATCATATGACCTCACTGATATGAGGGATTCTTAATCTCAGGAACAGAGTGAGGCTTGCTGGAGTGGTCGGGGGGTGGGGGATGGGGTGGCTGGGTGATAGACTTTGGGGAGGGTATGAGCTACGGTGAGCGCTGTGAATTGTGTAAGACTGTTGAATCACAGATCTGTACTTCTGAAACAAATAACGCAACATATTTTAAGAATAAAGGAAAACAAGGAGACAGCAGGAGTGGAAGAATGAAGGGGAGTTAGTGAGAGGGGGAGACGGACCAGGAGAGATGATGGATTCTGAAAAAAAATCCGAGGTTTCTAGAGGGGAGGTGGGTCGGTGGATTGGTTTGACTGGTGATGGTTATTAAAGAGGGCACATTCTGCATGGAGCACTGTGTGTTAGGAACAAACAATGAATCATGGGACAGTACACCAAAACAAATGATGTAGTACATGGTGATTAACAAAGCAATAAAAAACAAAGACTGTAATAAGAGATGAAGAAGGACACTATATCCTACTTAAAGGGTCTATCCAACAAGAAGATCTCACAATTGTAAATATCTATGCCCCGAACATGGGAGCATCCAATTATATAAGGCAATTAAGAAGAAAAGCAAAGAAACACATTGACCACCATACAATCATAGTGGGGGACTTTAACACCCCCCTGACTGAAATGGCCAGATCATCTAAGCAAAAGATCAACAAGGAAAGAAAGACTTTAAATGACACACTGGAACAAATGGACTTCACAGACATATTCAGAACGTTCCATCCCAATGCAACGGAATACACATTCTTCTCTAGTGCCCATGGAACATTCTCCAGAATGGATCACATCCTAGGTCACAAATCAGGTCTCAACCGGTACCCAAAGATTGGGATCATTCCCTGCACATTTTCAGACCACAATGCTTTGAAACTAGAACTCAATCACAAGAGGAAAGTGGGAAAGAACTCAAATACATGGAGGCTAAAGAGCATCCTACGAAAGAATGAATGGGTCAACCAGGAAATTAAAGAAGAATTTAAAAAGTTCATGGAAACCAATGAAAATGAAAACTCAACTGTCCAAAATCTTTGGGATACAGCCAAGGCAGTCCTGCGAGGAAAGTATATAGCAATACAAGCCTTTCTCAAGAAACAAGAAAGGTCTCAAATACACACCCAACCCTACACCTAAAGGAGCTGGAGAAAGAACGGCAAATAAAGCCTAAACCCAGCAGGAGAAGAGAAATCATGCAGTTCAGAGCAGAAATCAATGAAATAGAACCCAGAAGAACAGTAGAAGTGATCAACGGAACTAGGAGCTGGTACTTTGAAAGAATTCACAAGATTGATACACCCCTGTCCAGGCTGATCAAAAAGAAAAGAGAAATGACCCAAATCAACAAAATCATGAATGAAAGAGGAGAGATCACAAACAACACCAAAGAAATACAAACAATTATAAGAACGTAATCTGAGCAACCCTAGGGCAGCAAATTCCATAACCTGGAAGAAATGGGTGCATTCCTAGAGATGTGTCAACTAACAAAACTGACCCAGGAAGAAATAGAAAACATGAACAGTCCTATAACCACGAAGGCAATTGAAGTAGTCATCAAAAACCTCCCAAGAAACCAAAGCCCAGGGCCAGATGGTTTCCCAGGGGATTTCTATCAGACATTTAAAGAAGAATTAATACCTATTCTCCTGAAACTGTTCCAAACAATAGAAATGGAAGGAAAACTTCCAAACTCATTTATGAGGCCACCATTACCTTGATTCCAAAACCAGACAAAGATCCCATCAAAAAGGAGAATTAGAGACCAATATCCTTGATGAACATCGATGCAAAAATTCTCACCAAAATACTAGCCAAGAGGACCCAACAGTACATGAAAAGGAGTATTCACCATGATCAAGTGGGATTTATCCCTGGGCTGCAAGGCTGGTTCAACATCCGCAAATCAGTCAACGTGATCAAATACATTAACAAAATAAAGAACGAGAATCATATGATCCTCTCAATAGATGCAGTAAAAGCATTGGACAAACTACAGCACCCTTTCTGGATCAAACCTCTTCAGAGTATAGGGACAGCGGGTACATACCTCAATATCATAAAAGCCATCTACGAAAACCGTACAGCGAATATCATTCTCAATAGTGAAAAGCTGAGATCTTTTCCCCTAAGGTCAGGAACGCGGCAGGGATAGCCACTCTCACCACTGCTATTCAACATAGTATTAGAACTCCTAGCCACAGCAATCAGACAACAAAAAGTAATCCAAGGCATCCAAATCGGCAGAGAGGAAGTCAAACTCTCACTCTTGGCAGTTGATATGATACTTTATGTGGAAAACCCAAACGACTCCACCCCAAAACTGCTAGAACTCACACAGCAATTCCGTCAAGTAGCAGGCTATAAAATCAATGCACAGGAATCAGTGGCATTCCTATACACCAACAACAAGACAGAAGAGAGACAAATCAAGGAGTCGATCCCATTCACAACTGCACCCAAAACCAGAAGAGACCTAGGAATATATTCATCCCAAGAGGCAAAGGATCTGTACTCAGAAAACTACAAAATACGCAGGAAAGCAATTGAAGAAGACACAAAGAAACGGAAAAACGTTCCATGCTCATGGATTGGGAGAACCAACATTGTGAAGAGGTCAATGCTATCTAGAGCAATCTACACACGCAATGCAATCCCCATCAAAATACCATCCACTTTTTTCCAGGAAATGGAACAAATACTCCTAAAATTTGAATGGAACCAGAAGAGACCCCGAATAGCCAGAGGAATATTGAGAAAGAAAAGCAAAGCTGGCGGCATCACAGTTCTGGACTTCCAGCTCTATGACAAAGCTGTCATCATCAAGACAGTATGGTACTGGCACAAAAACAGACACATGGATCCATGGAACAGAATCGAGAGCCCAGAAATGGACCCTCAACTCTATGGTCAACTTATCTTTGACAGAGCAGGAAGGAATGTCCAATGGCAAAAAGAGAGTCTCTTCAACAACTGGTGTTGGGAGAATTGGACAGCCCCATGCAGAAGAATGACAGTGGACCATTTCCTGACACCACACACAAAAGTAGACTCCAAATGGTTGAAAGACCTCAATGTGAGACAGGAGTCCATTAAAATCCTAAAGGAGAACACAGGTAGCAAGCACTTCGACCTCAGCCGCAGCAACTTCTTCCTAGAAACATCACCAAAGGCACGGGAAGCCAGGGCAAAAATGAACTATTGGGATTTCATCAAGATAAAAAGCTTTGGCACAGCAAAAGAAACAGTCCACAAAACCAAAAGACAACCGACAGAATGGGAGAAATTATTTGCAAATGACCTATCAGATAAAGGGCTACTACCCAATATGTATAAAAACTTATCAAACTCAACACCCAAAGAACAAATAATCCAATCAAGAAATAGGCAGAAGACATGAACAGACATTTTTCCAAAGAAGACATCCAAATGGCCCACAGGCACATGAAAAAGTGCTCAACACGGCTTGGCATCAGAGAAATCCAAATGAAAACCTCAATGAGATACCACCTCACACCCGTCAGAATGGCTCAAATGAACAATTCAGGGAACGACAGAGTTTGGCGGGGATGTGGAGATAGGGGAACCCGCCGACACTGGTGGTGGGAATGCAAGCTGCTGCAACCCCTCTGGAAAACAGTATGGAGGTTCCTCACACAGTTGAAATTAGAGCTACCATTCGATCCAACATTTGCACTCCTGGGTATTTACCCCAAAGATACAAATGTAGGGACCCGAAGCGGTACGTGCACCCCATTGTTTATAGCAGCAATGTCCACAATAGCCAAACTGTGGAAACAGCCAAGATGTCCATCGACAGATGAATGGATAAAGAAGAGGTGGTATATATATACACAATGGACTATTACGCAGCCATCAAAAGGAATGAGATGTTGCCATGGACAACGACGTGGATGGAACTGGAGGGTCCGACGATTAGTGAAATAAGTCAATCAGAGAAAGACATGTATCATATGACCCCACTGATATGAGGGATTCTTAATCTCAGGAACAGAGTGAGGCTTGCTGGAGTGGTCGGGGGTGGGAGGGATGGGGTGGCTGGGTGATAGACATTGGGGAGGGTATGAGCTACGGTGAGCGCTGTGAATTGTGTAAGACTGTTGAATCACAGATCTGTACTTCTGAAACAACGCAACATATTTTAAGAATAAAGGAAAAGAAGGAGACAGCAGGAGTGGAAGAATGAAGGGGAGTTAGTGAGAGGATGAGACGGACCAGGAGAGATGATGGGTTCTGAAAAAAAATCTGAGGTTTCTAGAGGGGAGGTGGGTCGGGGGATTGGTTAGCCTGGTGGTGGGTATTAAAGAGGGCACATTCTCCATGGAGCACTGTGTGTTAGGAACAAACAATGAATCATGGGACACTACACCAAAACAAATGATGTACTCCATGGTGATTAACAAAGCAATAAAAAACAAAGACTGTAATAAGAGATGAAGAAGGACACTATATCCTACTTAATGGGTCTATCCAACAAGAAGATCTCACAATTGTAAATATCTATGCCCCGAACATGGGAGCATCCAATTATATAAGCCAATTAAGAAGAAAAGCAAAGAAACACATTGACCACCATACAATCATAGTGGGGGACATTAACACCCCCCTGACTGAAATGGCCAGATCATCTAAGCAAAAGATCAACAAGGAAATAAAGACTTTAAATGACACACTGGACCAAATGGACTTCACAGACATATTCAGAACGTTTCATCCCAATGCAACGGAATACACATTCTTCTCTAGTGCCCATGGAACATTCTCCAGAATGGATCACATCCTAGGTCACAAATCAGGTCTCAACCGGTACCCAAAGATTGGGATCATTCCCTGCACATTTTCAGACCACAATGCTTTGAAACTAGAACTCAATCACAAGAGGAGAGTCGGAAAGAACTCAAATACATGGAGGCTAAAGAGCATCCTACGAAAGAATGAATGGGTCAACCAGGAAATTAAAGAAGAGTTTAAATAGTTCATGGAAACCAATGAAAATGAAAACTCAACTGTCCAAAATCTTTGGGATACAGCCAAGGCAGTCCTGCGAGGAAAGTATATAGCAATACAAGCCTTTCTCAAGAAACAAGAAAGGTCTCAAATACACACCCAACCCTACACCTAAAGGAGCTGGAGAAAGAACGGCAAATAAAGCCTAAACCCAGCAGGAGAAGAGAAATCATGCAGTTCAGAGCAGAAATCAATGAAATAGAACCCAGAAGAACGGTAGAAGTGATCAACGGAACTAGGAGCTGGTACTTTGAAAGAATTCACAAGATTGATACACCCCTGTCCAGGCTGATCAAAAAGAAAAGAGAAATGACCCAAATCAACAAAATCATGAATGAAAGAGGAGAGATCACAAACAACACCAAAGAAATACAAACAATTATAAGAACGTAATCTGAGCAACCCTAGGGCAGCAAATTCCATAACCTGGAAGAAATGGGTGCATTCCTAGAGATGTGTCAACTAACAAAACTGACCCAGGAAGAAATAGAAAACATGAACAGTCCTATAACCACGAAGGCAATTGAAGTAGTCATCAAAAACCTCCCAAGAAACCAAAGCCCAGGGCCAGATGGTTTCCCAGGGGAATTCTATCAGACATTTAAAGAAGAATTAATACCTATTCTCCTGAAACTGTTCCAAACAATAGAAATGGAAGGAAAACTTCCAAACTCATTTATGAGGCCACCATTACCTTGATTCCAAAACCAGACAAAGATCCCATCAAAAAGGAGAATTAGAGACCAATATCCTTGATGAACATGGATGCAAAAATTCTCACCAAAATACTAGCCAAGAGGACCCAACAGTACATGAAAAGGAGTATTCACCATGACCAAGTGGGATTTATCCCTGGGCTGCAAGGCTGGTTCAACATCCGCAAATCAGTCAACGTGATCAAATACATTAACAAAAGAAAGAACGAGAATCATATGATCCTCCCAAGAGATGCAGAAAAAGCATTGGACAAAGTACAGCACCCTTTCTGGATCAAAACTCTTCAGAGTATAGGGACAGCGGGTACATACCTCAATATCATAAAAGCCATCTACGAAAACCCTACAGCGAATATCATTCTCAATGGGGAAAAGCTGAGATCTTTTCCCCTAAGGTCAGCAACGCGGCAGGGATAGCCACTCTCACCACTGCTATTCAACATAGTATTAGAAGTCCTAGCCACAGCAATCAGACAACAAAAAGTAATCCAAGGCATCCAAATCGGCCGAGAGGAAGTCAAACTCTCACTCTTTGCAGATGATATGATACTTTATGTGGAAAACCCAAAAGACTCCACCCCAAAACTGCTAGAACTCACACAGCATTTCCGTCAAGTAGCAGGCTATAAAATCAATGCACAGGAATCAGTGGCATTCCTATACACCAACAACAAGACAGAAGAGAGACAAATCAAGGAGTCGATCCCATTCACAACTGCACCCAAAACCAGAAGAGACCTAGGAATATATTGAACCCAAGAGGCAAAGGATCTGTACTCAGAAAACTGCAAAATACGCAGGAAAGAAATTGAAGAAGACACAAAGAAACGGAAAAACGTTCCATGCTCATGGTTTGGGAGAACCAACATTGTGAAGAGGTCAATGCTACCTAGAGCAATCTACACATGCAATGCAATCCCCATCAAAATAGCATCCACTTTTTTCCACGAAATGGAACAAATAATCCTAAAATTTGAATGGAACGTGAAGAGACCCCGAGTAGCCAGAGGAATATTGAGAAAGAAAAGCAAAGCTGGCGGCATCACAATTCTGGACTTCCAGCTCTATGACAAAGCTGTCATCATCAAGACAGTATGGTACTGGCACAAAAACAGACACATGGATCCATGGAACAGAATCGAGAGCTCAGAAATGGACCCTCAACTCTATGGTCAACTTATCTTTGACAGAGCAGGAAGGAATGTCCAATGGCAAAAAGAGAGTCTCTTCAACAACTGGTGTTGGGAGAATTAGACAGCCCCATGCAGAAAAATGACACTGGACCATTTCCTGACACCACACACCGAAGTAGACTCCAAATGGTTGAAAGACCTCAATGTGAGACAGGAGTCCATCAAAATCCTAAAGGAGAACACAGGTAGCAAGCTCTTCGACCTCAGCCGCAGCAACTTCTTCCTAGAAACATCACCAAAGGCACGGGAAGCCAGGGCAAAAATGAACTATTGGGATTTCATCAAGATAAAAAGCTTTGGCACAGCAAAAGAAACAGTCCACAAAACCAAAAGACAACCGACAGAATGGGAGAAATTATTTGCAAATGACATATCAGATAAAGGACTACTATCCAATATGTATAAAAACTTATCAAACTCAACACCCAAAGAACAAATAATCCAATCAAGAAATAGGCAGAAGACATGAACAGACATTTTTCCAAAGAAGACATCCAAATGGCCCACAGGCACATGAAAAAGTGCTCAACACGGCTCGGCATCAGGGAAATCCAAATCAAAACCTCAATGAGATACCCCCTCACACCCGTCAGAATGGCTGAAATGAACAAGTCAGGGAACGACAGAGGTTGGCGGGGATGTGGAGAAAGGGGAACCCTCCTACACTGGTGGTGGGAATGCAACTGGTGCAACCCCTCTGAAAAGTGTATGGAGGTTCCTCAAACAGTTGAAATTAGAGCTACCATTCGATCCAGCAATTGCACTCCTGGGTATTTACCCCAAAGATACAAATGTAGGGACCCGAAGCGGTACGTGCACCCCATTGTTTATAGCAGCACTATCCACAATAGCCAAACGGTGGAAAGAGCCAAGATGTCCATCGACAGATGAATGGATAAAGAAGAGGTGGTATGTATATACACAATGGACTATTACGCAGCCATCAAAAGGAATGAGGTGTTGCCATGGACAACGACGTGGATGGAACTGGAGGGTCCGACGATTAGTGAAATAAGTCAATCAGAGAAAGACATGTATCATATGAACTCACTGATATGAGGGATTCTTAATCTCAGGAACAGAGTGAGGCTTGCTGGAGTGGTCGGGGGTGGGAGGGATGGGGTGGCTGGGTGATAGACATTGGGGAGGGTATGAGCTACGGTGAGCGCTGTGAATTGTGTAAGACTGTTGAATCACAGATCTGTACTTCTGAAACAAATAAAGCAACATATTTTAAGAATAAAGGAAAACAAGGAGACAGCAGGAGAGGAAGAATGAAGGGGAGTTAGTGAGAGGGGGAGACGGACCAGGAGAGATGATGGATTCTGAAAAAAAATCCGAGGTTTCTAGAGGGGATGTGGGTCAGTGGATTGGTTTGACTGGTGATGGTTATTAAAGAGGGCACATTCTGCATGGAGCACTGTGTGTTAGGAACAAACAATGAATCATGGGACAGTACACCAAAACAAATGATGTAGTACATGGTGATTAACAAAGCAATAAAAAACAAAGACTGTAATAAGAGATGAAGAAGGACACTATATCTTACTTAAAGGGTCTATCCAACAAGAAGATCTCACAATTGTAAATGTCTATGCCCCGAACATGGGAGCATCCAATTATATAAGGCAATTAAGAAGAAAAGCAAAGAAACACATTGACCACCATACAATCATAGTGGGGGACTTTAACACCCCCCTGACTGAAATGGCCAGATCATCTAAGCAAAAGATCAACAAGGAAATAAAGACTTTAAATGACACACTGGACCAAATGGACTTCACAGACATATTCAGAACGTTCCATCCCAATGCAACGGAATACACATTCTTCTCTAGTGCCCATGGAACATTCTCCAGAATGGATCACATCCTAGGTCACAAATCAGGTCTCAACCGGTACCCAAAGATTGGGATCATTCCCTGCACATTTTCAGACCACAATGCTTTGAAACTAGAACTCAATCACAAGAGGAGAGTCGGAAAGAACTCAAATACATGGAGGCTAAAGAGCATCCTACGAAAGAATGAATGGGTCAACCAGGAAATTAAAGAAGAATTTAAAAAGTTCATGGAAACCAATGAAAATGAAACCTCAACTGTCCAAAATCTTTGGGATACAGCCAAGGCAGTCCTGCGAGGAAAGTATATAGCAATACAAGCCTTTCTCAAGAAACAAGAAAGGTCTCAAATACACACCCAACCCTACACCTAAAGGAGCTGGAGAAAGAACGGCAAATAAAGCCTAAACCCAGCAGGAGAAGAGAAATCATGCAGTTCAGAGCAGAAATCAATGAAATAGAACCCAGAAGAACAGTAGAAGTGATCAACGGAAGTAGGAGCTGGTACTTTGAAAGAATTCACAAGATTGATACACCCCTGTCCAGGCTGATCAAAAAGAAAAGAGAAATGACCCAAATCAACAAAATCATGAATGAAAGAGGAGAGATCACAAACAACACCAAAGAAATACAAACAATTATAAGAACGTAATCTGAGCAACCCTAGGGCAGCAAATTCCATAACCTGGAAGAAATGGGTGCATTCCTAGAGATGTGTCAACTAACAAAACTGACCCAGGAAGAAATAGAAAACATGAACAGTCCTATAACCACGAAGGCAATTGAAGTAGTCATCAAAAACCTCCCAAGAAACCAAAGCCCAGGGCCAGATGGTTTCCCAGGGGAATTCTATCAGACATTTAAAGAAGAATTAATACCTATTCTCCTGAAACTGTTCCAAACAATAGAAATGGAAGGAAAATTTCCAAACTCATTTATGAGGCCACCATTACCTTGATTCCAAAACCAGACAAAGATCCCATCAAAAAGGAGAATTAGAGACCAATATCCTTGATGAACATCGATGCAAAAATTCTCACCAAAATACTAGCCAAGAGGACCCAACAGTACATGAAAAGGAGTATTCACCATGACCAAGTGGGATTTATCCCTGGGCTGCAAGGCTGGTTCAACATCCGCAAATCAGTCAACGTGATCAAATACATTAACAAAAGAAAGAACGAGAATCATATGATCCTCCCAAGAGATGCAGAAAAAGCATTGGACAAAGTACAGCACCCTTTCTGGATCAAAACTCTTCAGAGTATAGGGACAGCGGGTACATACCTCAATATCATAAAAGCCATCTACGAAAACCCTACAGCGAATATCATTCTCAATGGGGAAAAGCTGAGATCTTTTCCCCTAAGGTCAGCAACGCGGCAGGGATAGCCACTCTCACCACTGCTATTCAACATAGTATTAGAAGTCCTAGCCACAGCAATCAGACAACAAAAAGTAATCCAAGGCTCCAAATCGGCAGAGAGGAAGTCAAACTCTCACTCTTTGCAGATGATATGATACTTTATGTGGAAAACCCAAAAGACTCCACCCCAAAACTGCTAGAACTCACACAGCAATTCCGTCAAGTAGTAGGCTATAAAATCAATGCACAGGAATCAGTGGCATTCCTATACACCAACAACAAGACAGAAGAGAGACAAATCAAGGAGTCGATCCCATTCACAACTGCACCCAAAACCAGAAGAGACCTAGGAATATATTCATCCCAAGAGGCAAAGGATCTGTACCCAGAAAACTACAAAATACGCAGGAAAGAAATTGAAGAAGACACAAAGAAACGGAAAAACTTTCCATGCTCATGGATTGGGAGAACCAACATTGTGAAGAGGTCAATGCTACCTAGAGCAATCTACACATGCAATGCAATCCCCATCAAAATACCATCCACTTTTTTCCAGGAAATGGAACAAATACTCCTAAAATTTGAATGGAACCAGAAGAGACCCCGAATAGCCAGAGGAATATTGAGAAAGAAAAGCAAAGCTGGCGGCATCACAATTCTGGACTTCCAGCTCTATGACAAAGCTGTCATCATAAAGACAGTATGGTCCTGGCACAAAAACAGACACATGGATCCATGGAACAGAATCGAGAGCCCAGAAATGGACCCTCAACTCTATGGTCAACTTATCTTTGACAGAGCAGGAAGGAATGTCCAGTGGCAAAAAGAGAGTCTCTTCAACAACTGGTGTTGGGAGAATTGGACAGCCCCATGCAGAAGAATGACAGTGGACCATTTCCTGACACCACACACAAAAGTAGACTCCAAATGGTTGAAAGACCTCAATGTGAGACAGGAGTCCATCAAAATCCTAAAGGAGAACACAGGTAGCAAGCACTTCGACCTCAGCCGCAGCAACTTCTTCCTAGAAACATCACCAAAGGCACGGGAAGCCAGGGCAAAAATGAACTATTGGGATTTCATCAAGATAAAAAGCTTTGGCACAGCAAAAGAAACAGTCCACAAAACCAAAAGACAACCGACAGAATGGGAGAAATTATTTGCAAATGACCTATCAGATAAAGGGCTACTACCCAATATGTATAAAAACTTATCAAACTCAACACCCAAAGAACAAATAATCCAATCAAGAAATAGGCAGAAGACATGAACAGACATTTTTCCAAAGAAGACATCCAAATGGCCCACAGGCACATGAAAAAGTGCTCAACACGGCTTGGCATCAGAGAAATCCAAATGAAAACCTCAATGAGATACCACCTCACACCCGTCAGAATGGCTCAAATGAACAAGTCAGGGAACGACAGAGTTTGGCAGGGATGTGGAGATAGGGGAACCCGCCGACACTGGTGGTGGGAATGCAAGCTGCTGCAACCCCTCTGGAAAACAGTATGGAGGTTCCTCACACAGTTGAAATTAGAGCTACCATTCGATCCAACATTTGCACTCCTGGGTATTTACCCCAAAGATACAAATGTAGGGACCCGAAGCGGTACGTGCACCCCATTGTTTATAGCAGCAATGTCCACAATAGCCAAACTGTGGAAACAGCCAAGATGTGCATCGACAGATGAATGGATAAAGAAGAGGTGATATATATATACACAATGGACTATTACGCAGCCATCAAAAGCAATGAGATGTTGCCATGGACAACGACGTGGATGGAACTGGAGGGTCCGACGATTAGTGAAATAAGTCAATCAGAGAAAGACATGTATCATATGACCCCACTGATATGAGGGATTCTTAATCTCAGGAACAGAGTGAGGCTTGCTGGAGTGGTCGGGGGTGGGAGGGATGGGGTGGCTGGGTGATAGACATTGGGGAGGGTATGAGCTACGGTGAGCGCTGTGAATTGTGTAAGATTGTTGAATCACAGATCTGTACTTCTAAAACAACGCAACATATTTTAAGAATAAAGGAAAAGAAGGAGACAGCAGGAGTGGAAGAATGAAGGGGAGTTAGTGAGAGGATGAGACGGACCAGGAGAGATGATGGGTTCTGAAAAAAAATCTGAGGTTTCTAGAGGGGAGGTGGGTCGGGGGATTGGTTAGCCTGGTGGTGGGTATTAAAGAGGGCACATTCTCCATGGAGCACTGTGTGTTAGGAACAAACAATGAATCATGGGCCACTACACCCAAACAAATGATGTACTCCATGGTGATTAACAAAGCAATAAAAAACAAAGACTGTAATAAGAGATGAAGAAGGACACTATATCCTACTTAAAGGGTCTATCCAACAAGAAGATCTCACAATTGTAAATATCTATGCCCCGAACATGGGAGCATCCAATTATATAAGGCAATTAAGAAGAAAAGCAAAGAAACACATTGACCACCATACAATCATAGTGGGGGACTTTAACACCCCCCCTGACTGAAATGGCCAGATCATCTAAGCAAAAGATCAACAAGGAAATAAAGACTTTAAATGACACACTGGACCAAATGGACTTCACAGACATATTCAGAACGTTCCATCCCAATGCAACGGAATACACATTCTTCTCTAGTGCCCATGGAACATTCTCCAGAATGGATCACATCCTAGGTCACAAATCAGGTCTCAACCGGTACCCAAAGATTGGGATCATTCCCTGCACATTTTCAGACCACAATGTTTTGAAACTAGAACTCAATCACAAGAGGAGAGTCGGAAAGAACTCAAATACATGGAGGCTAAAGAGCATCCTACGAAAGAATGAATGGGTCAACCAGGAAATTAAAGAAGAATTTAAAAAGTTCATGGAAACCAATGAAAATGAAAACTCAACTGTCCAAAATCTTTGGGATACAGCCAAGGCAGTCCTGCGAGGAAAGTATATAGCAATACAAGCCTTTCTCAAGAAACAAGAAAGGTGTCAAATACACACCCAACCCTACACCTAAAGGAGCTGGAGAAAGAACGGCAAATAAAGCCTAAACCCAGCAGGAGAAGAGAAATCATGCAGTTCAGAGCAGAAATCAATGAAATAGAACCCAGAAGAACAGTAGAAGTGATCAACGGAACTAGGAGCTGGTACTTTGAAAGAATTCACAAGATTGATACACCCCTGTCCAGGCTGATCAAAAAGAAAAGAGAAATGACCCAAATCAACAAAATCATGAATGAAAGAGGAGAGATCACAAACAACACCAAAGAAATACAAACAATTATAAGAACGTAATCTGAGCAACCCTAGGGCAGCAAATTCCATAACCTGGAAGAAATGGGTGCATTCCTAGAGATGTGTCAACTAACAAAACTGACCCAGGAAGAAATAGAAAACATGAACAGTCCTATAACCACGAAGGCAATTGAAGTAGTCATCAAAAACCTCCCAAGAAACCAAAGCCCAGGGCCAGATGGTTTCCCAGGGGAATTCTATCAGACATTTAAAGAAGAATTAATACCTATTCTCCTGAAACTGTTCCAAACAATAGAAATGGAAGGAAAACTTCCAAACTCATTTATGAGGCCACCATTACCTTGATTCCAAAACCAGACAAAGATCCCATCAAAAAGGAGAATTAGAGACCAATATCCTTGATGAACATCGATGCAAAAATTCTCACCAAAATACTAGCCAAGAGGACCCAACAGTACATGAAAAGGAGTATTCACCATGACCAAGTGGGATTTATCCCTGGGCTGCAAGGCTGGTTCAACATCCGCAAATCAGTCAACGTGATCAAATACATTAACAAAAGAAAGAACGAGAATCATAGGATCCTCTCAATAGATGCAGAAAAAGCATTGGACAAAGTACAGCACCCTTTCTGGATCAAAACTCTTCAGAGTATAGGGACAGCGGGTACATACCTCAATATCATAAAAGGCATCTACGAAAACCCTACAGCGAATATCATTCTCAATGGGGAAAAGCTGAGATCTTTTCCCCTAAGGTCAGGAACGCGGCAGGGATAGCCATTCTCACCACTGCTATTCAACATAGTATTAGAAGTCCTAGCCACAGCAATCAGACAACAAAATGTAATCCAAGGCATCCAAATCGGCAGAGAGGAAGTCAAACTCTCACTCTTTGCAGATGATATGATACTTTATGTGGAAAACCCAAAAGACTCCACCCCAAAACTGCTAGAACTCACACAGCAATTCCGTCAAGTAGCAGGCAATAAAATCAATGCACAGGAATCAGTGGCATTCCTATACACCAACAACAAGACAGAAGAGAGACAAATCAAGGAGTCGATCCCATTCACAACTGCACCCAAAACCAGAAGAGACCTAGGAATATATTCATCCCAAGAGGCAAAGGATCTGTACTCAGAAAACTACAAAATACGCAGGAAAGAAATTGAAGAAGACACAAAGAAACGGAAAAACGTTCCATGCTCATGGATTGGGAGAACCAACATTGTGAAGAGGTCAATGCTACCTAGAGCAATCTACACATGCAATGCAATCCCCATCAAAATACCATCCACTTTTTTCCAGGAAATGGAACAAATACTCCTAAAATTTGAATGGAACCAGAAGAGACCCCGAATAGCCAGAGGAATATTGAGAAAGAAAAGCAAAGCTGGCGGCATCACAATTTTGGACTTCCAGCTCTATGACAAAGCTGTCATCAACAAGACAGTATGGTACTGGCACAAAAACAGACACATGGATCCATGGAACAGAATCGAGAGCCCAGAAATGGACCCTCAACTCTATGGTCAACTTATCTTTGACAGAGCAGGAAGGAATGTCCAATGGCAAAAAGAGAGTCTCTTCAACAACTGGTGTTGGGAGAATTGGACAGCCCCATGCAGAAGAATGACAGTGGACCATTTCCTGACACCACACACAAAAGTAGACTCCAAATGGTTGAAAGACCTCAATGTGAGACAGGAGTCCATCAAAATCCTAAAGGAGAACACAGGTAGCAAGCTCTTCGACCTCAGCCGCAGCAACTTCTTCCTAGAAACATCACCAAAGGCACGGGAAGCCAGGGCAAAAATGAACTATTGGGATTTCATCAAGATAAAAAGCTTTGGCACAGCAAAAGAAACAGTCCACAAAACCAAAAGACAACCGACAGAATGGGAGAAATTATTTGCAAATGACCTATCAGATAAAGGGCTACTACCCAATATGTATAAAAACTTATCAAACTCAACACCCAAAGAACAAATAATCCAATCAAGAAATAGGCAGAAGACATGAACAGAGATTTTTCCAAAGAAGACATCCAAATGGCCCACAGGCACATGAAAAAGTGCTCAACACGGCTTGGCATCAGAGAAATCCAAATGAAAACCTCAATGAGATACCACCTCACACCCGTCAGAATGGCTCAAATGAACAAGTCAGGGAACGACAGAGTTTGGCGGGGATGTGGAGATAGGGGAACCCGCCGACACTGGTGGTGGGAATGCAAGCTGCTGCAACCGCTCTGGAAAACAGTATGGAGGTTCCTCACACAGTTGAAATTAGAGCTACCCTTCGATCCAACATTTGCACTCCTGGGTATTTACCCCAAAGATACAAATGTAGGGACCCGAAGCGGTACGTGCACCCCATTGTTTATAGCAGCAATGTCCACAATAGCCAAACTGTGGAAACAGCCAAGATGTCCATCGACAGATGAATGGATAAAGAAGAGGTGGTATATATATACACAATGGACTATTACGCAGCCATCAAAAGGAATGAGATGTTTCCATGGACAACGACGTGGATGGAACTGGAGGGTCCGACGATTAGTGAAATAAGTCAATCAGAGAAAGACATGTATCATATGACCCCACTGATATGAGGGATTCTTAATCTCAGGAACAGAGTGAGGCTTGCTGGAGTGGTCGGGGGTGGGAGGGATGGGGTGGCTGGGTGATAGACATTGGGGAGGGTATGAGCTACGGTGAGCGCTGTGAATTGTGTAAGACTGTTGAATCACAGATCTGTACTTCTGAAACAACGCAACATATTTTAAGAATAAAGGAAAAGAAGGAGACAGCAGGAGTGGAAGAATGAAGGGGAGTTAGTGAGAGGATGAGACGGACCAGGAGAGATGATGGGTTCTGAAAAAAAATCTGAGGTTTCTAGAGGGGAGGTGGGTCGGGGGATTGGATAGCCTGGTGGTGGGTATTAAAGAGGGCACATTCTCCATGGAGCACTGTGTGTTAGGAACAAACAATGAATCATGGGACACTACACCAAAACAAATGATGTACTCCATGGTGATTAACAAAGCAATAAAAAACAAAGACTGTAATAAGAGATGAAGAAGGACACTATATCCTACTTAAAGGGTCTATCCAACAAGAAGATCTCACAATTGTAAATATCTATGCCCCGAACATGGGAGCATCCAATTATATAAGGCAATTAAGAAGAAAAGCAAAGAAACACATTGACCACCATACAATCATAGTGGGGGCTTTAACACTCCCCCTGACTGAAATGGCCAGATCATCTAAGCAAAAGATCAACAAGGAAATAAAGACTTTAAATGACACACTGGACCAAATGGACTTCACAGACATATTCAGAACGTTCCATCCCAATGCAACGGAATACACATTCTTCTCTAGTGCCCATGGAACATTCTCCAGAATGGATCACATCCTAGGTCACAAATCAGGTCTCAACCGGTACCCAAAGATTGGGATCATTCCCTGCACATTTTCAGACCACAATGTTTTGAAACTAGAACTCAATCACAAGAGGAGAGTCGGAAAGACCTCAAATACATGGAGGCTAAAGAGCATCCTACGAAAGAATGAATGGGTCAACCAGGAAATTAAAGAAGAATTTAAAAAGTTCATGGAAACCAATGAAAATGAAAACTCAACTGTCCAAAATCTTTGGGATACAGCCAAGGCAGTCCTGCGAGGAAAGTATATAGCAATACAAGCCTTTCTCAAGAAACAAGAAAGGTCTCAAATACACACCCAACCCTACACCTAAAGGAGCTGGAGAAAGAACGGCAAATAAAGCCTAAACCCAGCAGGAGAAGAGAAATCATGCAGTTAAGAGCAGAAATCAATGAAATAGAACCCAGAAGAACAGTAGAAGTGATCAACGGAACTAGGAGCTGGTACTTTGAAAGAATTCACAAGATTGATACACCCCTGTCCAGGCTGATCAAAAAGAAAAGAGAAATGACCCAAATCAACAAAATCATGAATGAAAGAGGAGAGATCACAAACAACACCAAAGAAATACAAACAATTATAAGAACGTAATCTGAGCAACCCTAGGGCAGCAAATTCCATAACCTGGAAGAAATGGGTGCATTCCTAGAGATGTGTCAACTAACAAAACTGACCCAGGAAGAAATAGAAAACATGAACAGTCCTATAACCACGAAGGCAATTGAAGTAGTCATCAAAAACCTCCCAAGAAACCAAAGCCCAGGGCCAGATGGTTTCCCAGGGGAATTCTATCAGACATTTAAAGAAGAATTAATACCTATTCTCCTGAAACTGTTCCAAACAATAGAAATGGAAGGAAAACTTCCAAACTCATTTATGAGGCCACCATTACCTTGATTCCAAAACCAGACAAAGATCCCATCAAAAAGGAGAATTAGAGACCAATATCCTTGATGAACATCGATGCAAAAATTCTCACCAAAATACTAGCCAAGAGGACCCAACAGTACATGAAAAGGAGTCTTCACCATGACCAAGTGGGATTTATCCCTGGGCTGCAAGGCTGGTTCAACATCCGCAAATCAGTCAACGTGATCAAATACATTAACAAAAGAAAGAACGAGAATCATATGATCCTCTCAATAGATGCAGAAAAAGCATTGGACAAAGTACAGCACCCTTTCTGGATCAAAACTCTTCAGAGTATAGGGACAGCGGGTACATACCTCAATATCATAAAAGCCATCTACGAAAACCGTACAGCGAATATCATTCTCAATGGTGAAAAGCTGAGATCTTTTCCCCTAAGGTCAGGAACGCGGCAGGGATAGCCACTCTCACCACTGCTATTCAACATAGTATTAGAAGTCCTAGCCACAGCAATCAGACAACAAAAAGTAATCCAAGGCATCCAAATCGGCAGAGAGGAAGTCAAACTCTCACTCTTTGCAGATGATATGATACTTTATGTGGAAAACCCAAAAGACTCCACCCCAAAACTGCTAGAACTCACACAGCAATTCCGTCATGTAGCAGGCTATAAAATCAATGCACAGGAATCAGTGGCATTCCTATACACCAACAACAAGACAGAAGAGAGACAAATCAAGGAGTCGATCCCATTCACAACTGCACCCAAAACCAGAAGAGACCTAGGAATATATTCATCCCAAGAGGCAAAGGATCTGTACTCAGAAAACTACAAAATACGCAGGAAAGAAATTGAAGAAGACACAAAGAAACGGAAAAACGTTCCATGCTCATGGATTGGGAGAACCAACATTGTGAAGAGGTCAATGCTATCTAGAGCAATCTACACACGCAATGCAATCCCCATCAAAATACCATCCACTTTTTTCCAGGAAATGGAACAAATACTCCTAAAATTTGAATGGAACCAGAAGAGACCCCGAATAGCCAGAGGAATATTGAGAAAGAAAAGCAAAGCTGGCGGCATCACAGTTCTGGACTTCCAGCTCTATGACAAAGCTGTCATCATCAAGACAGTATGGTACTGGCACAAAAACAGACACATGGATCCATGGAACAGAATCGAGAGCCCAGAAATGGACCCCCAACTCTATGGTCAACTTATCTTTGACAGAGCAGGAAGGAATGTCCAATGGCAAAAAGAGAGTCTCTTCAACAACTGGTGTTGGGAGAATTGGACAGCCCCATGCAGAAGAATGACAGTGGACCATTTCCTGACACCACACACAAAAGTAGACTCCAAATGGTTGAAAGACCTCAATGTGAGACAGGAGTCCATTAAAATCCTAAAGGAGAACACAGGTAGCAAGCACTTCGACCTCAGCCGCAGCAACTTCTTCCTAGAAACATCACCAAAGGCACGGGAAGCCAGGGCAAAAATGAACTATTGGGATTTCATCAAGATAAAAAGCTTTGGCACAGCAAAAGAAACAGTCCACAAAACCAAAAGACAACCGACAGAATGGGAGAAATTATTTGCAAATGACCTATCAGATAAAGGGCTACTACCCAATATGTATAAAAACTTATCAAACTCAACACCCAAAGAACAAATAATCCAATCAAGAAATAGGCAGAAGACATGAACAGACATTTTTCCAAAGAAGACATCCAAATGGCCCACAGGCACATGAAAAAGTGCTCAACACGGCTTGGCATCAGAGAAATCCAAATGAAAACCTCAATGAGATACCACCTCACACCCGTCAGAATGGCTTAAATGAACAAGTCAGGGAACGACAGAGTTTGGCGGGGATGTGGAGATAGGGGAACCCGCCGACACTGGTGGTGGGAATGCAAGCTGCTGCAACCCCTCTGGAAAACAGTATGGAGGTTCCTCACACAGTTGAAATTAGAGCTACCATTCGATCCAACATTTGCACTCCTGGGTGTTTACCCCAAAGATACAAATGTAGGGACCCGAAGCGGTACGTGCACCCCATTGTTTATAGCAGCAATGTCCACAATAGCCAAACTGTGGAAACAGCCAAGATGTCCATCGACAGATGAATGGATAAAGAAGAGGTGGTATATATATACACAATGGACTATTACGCAGCCATCAAAAGGAATGAGATGTTGCCATGGACAACGACGTGGATGGAACTGGAGGGTCCGACGATTAGTGAAATAAGTCAATCAGAGAAAGACATGTATCATATGACCCCACTGATATGAGGGATTCTTAATCTCAGGAACAGAGTGAGGCTTGCTGGAGTGGTCGGGGGTGGGAGGGATGGGGTGGCTGGGTGATAGACATTGGGGAGGGTATGAGCTACGGTGAGCGCTGTGAATTGTGTAAGACTGTTGAATCACAGATCTGTACTTCTGAAACAACGCAACATATTTTAAGAATAAAGGAAAAGAAGGAGACAGCAGGAGTGGAAGAATGAAGGGGAGTTAGTGAGAGGATGAGACGGACCAGGAGAGATGATGGGTTCTGAAAAAAAATCTGAGGTTTCTAGAGGGGAGGTGGGTCGGGGGATTGGTTAGCCTGGTGGTGGGTATTAAAGAGGGCACATTCTCCATGGAGCACTGTGTGTTAGGAACAAACAATGAATCATGGGACACTACACCAAAACAAATGATGTACTCCATGGTGATTAACAAAGCAATAAAAAACAAAGACTGTAATAAGAGATGAAGAAGGACACTATATCCTACTTAATGGGTCTATCCAACAAGAAGATCTCACAATTGTAAATATCTATGCCCCGAACATGGGAGCATCCAATTATATAAGGCAATTAAGAAGAAAAGCAAAGAAACACATTGACCACCATACAATCATAGTGGGGGACTTTAACACCCCCCTGACTGAAATGGCCAGATCATCTAAGCAAAAGATCAACAAGGAAATAAAGACTTTAAATGACACACTGGACCAAATGGACTTCACAGACATATTCAGAACGTTCCATCCCAATGCAACGGAATACACATTCTTCTCTAGTGCCCATGGAACATTCTCCAGAATGGATCACATCCTAGGTCACAAATCAGGTCTCAACCGGTACCCAAAGATTGGGATCATTCCCTGCACATTTTCAGACCACAATGCTTTGAAACTAGAACTCAATCACAAGAGGAGAGTCGGAAAGAACTCAAATACATGGAGGCTAAAGAGCATCCTACGAAAGAATGAATGGGTCAACCAGGAAATTAAAGAAGAGTTTAAAAAGTTCATGGAAACCAATGAAAATGAAAACTCAACTGTCCAAAATCTTTGGGATACAGCCAAGGCAGTCCTGCGAGGAAAGTATATAGCAATACAAGCCTTTCTCAAGAAACAAGAAAGGTCTCAAATACACACCCAACCCTACACCTAAAGGAGCTGGAGAAAGAACGGCAAATAAAGCCTAAACCCAGCAGGAGAAGAGAAATCATGCAGTTCAGAGCAGAAATCAATGAAATAGAACCCAGAAGAACGGTAGAAGTGATCAACGGAACTAGGAGCTGGTACTTTGAAAGAATTCACAAGATTGATACACCCCTGTCCAGGCTGATCAAAAAGAAAAGAGAAATGACCCAAATCAACAAAATCATGAATGAAAGAGGAGAGATCACAAACAACACCAAAGAAATACAAACAATTATAAGAACGTAATCTGAGCAACCCTAGGGCAGCAAATTCCATAACCTGGAAGAAATGGGTGCATTCCTAGAGATGTGTCAACTAACAAAACTGACCCAGGAAGAAATAGAAAACATGAACAGTCCTATAACCACGAAGGCAATTGAAGTAGTCATCAAAAACCTCCCAAGAAACCAAAGCCCAGGGCCAGATGGTTTCCCAGGGGAATTCTATCAGACATTTAAAGAAGAATTAATACCTATTCTCCTGAAACTGTTCCAAACAATAGAAATGGAAGGAAAACTTCCAAACTCATTTATGAGGCCACCATTACCTTGATTCCAAAACCAGACAAAGATCCCATCAAAAAGGAGAATTAGAGACCAATATCCTTGATGAACATCGATGCAAAAATTCTCACCAAAATACTAGCCAAGAGGACCCAACAGTACATGAAAAGGAGTATTCACCATGACCAAGTGGGATTTATCCCTGGGCTGCAAGGCTGGTTCAACATCCGCAAATCAGTCAACGTGATCAAATACATTAACAAAAGAAAGGAAGAGCATCATATGATCCTCTCAATAGATGCAGAAAAAGCATTGGACAATGTACAGCACCCTTTCTGGATCAAAACTCTTCAGAGTATAGGGACAGCGGGTACATACCTCAATATCATAAAAGCCATCTACGAAAACCCTACAGCGAATATCATTCTCAATGGGGAAAAGCTGAGATCTTTTCCCCTAAGGTCAGCAACGCGGCAGGGATAGCCACTCTCACCACTGCTATTCAACATAGTATTAGAAGTCCTAGCCACAGCAATCAGACAAAAAAAGTAATCCAAGGCATCCAAATCGGCCGAGAGGAAGTCAAACTCTCACTCTTTGCAGATGATATGATACTTTATGTGGAAAACCCAAAAGACTCCACCCCAAAACTGCTAGAACTCACACAGCATTTCCGTCAAGTAGCAGGCTATAAAATCAACGCACAGGAATCAGTGGCATTCCTATACACCAACAACAAGACAGAAGAGAGACAAATCAAGGAGTCGATCCCATTCACAACTGCACCCAAAACCAGAAGAGACCTAGGAATATATTGAACCCAAGAGGCAAAGGATCTGTACTCAGAAAACTGCAAAATACGCAGGAAAGAAATTGAAGAAGACACAAAGAAACGGAAAAACGTTCCATGCTCATGGTTTGGGAGAACCAACATTGTGAAGAGGTCAATGCTACCTAGAGCAATCTACACATGCAATGCAATCCCCATCAAAATAGCATCCACTTTTTTCCACGAAATGGAACAAATAATCCTAAAATTTGAATGGAACGTGAAGAGACCCCGAGTAGCCAGAGGAATATTGAGAAAGAAAAGCAAAGCTGGCGGCATCACAGTTCTGGACTTCCAGCTCTATGACAAAGCTGTCATCATCAAGACAGTATGGTACTGGCACAAAAACAGACACATGGATCCATGGAACAGAATCGAGAGCCCAGAAATGGACCCTCAACTCTATGGTCAACTTATCTTTGACAGAGCAGGAAGGAATGTCCAATGGCAAAAAGAGAGTCTCTTCAACAACTGGTGTTGGGAGAATTGGACAGCCCCATGCAGAAGAATGACAGTGGACCATTTCCTGACACCACACACAAAAGTAGACTCCAAATGGTTGAAAGACCTCAATGTGAGACAGGAGTCCATTAAAATCCTAAAGGAGAACACAGGTAGCAAGCACTTCGACCTCAGCCGCAGCAACTTCTTCCTAGAAACATCACCAAAGGCACGGGAAGCCAGGGCAAAAATGAACTATTGGGATTTCATCAAGATAAAAAGCTTTGGCACAGCAAAAGAAACAGTCCACAAAACCAAAAGACAACCGACAGAATGGGAGAAATTATTTGCAAATGACCTATCAGATAAAGGGCTACTACCCAATATGTATAAAAACTTATCAAACTCAACACCCAAAGAACAAATAATCCAATCAAGAAATAGGCAGAAGACATGAACAGACATTTTTCCAAAGAAGACATCCAAATGGCCCACAGGCACATGAAAAAGTGCTCAACACGGCTTGGCATCAGAGAAATCCAAATGAAAACCTCAATGAGATACCATCTCACACCCGTCAGAATGGCTCAAATGAACAAGTCAGGGAACGACAGAGTTTGGCGGGGATGTGGAGATAGGGGAACCCGCCGACACTGGTGGTGGGAATGCAAGCTGCTGCAACCCCTCTGGAAAACAGTATGGAGGTTCCTCACACAGTTGAAATTAGAGCTACCATTCGATCCAACATTTGCACTCCTGGGTATTTACCCCAAAGATACAAATGTAGGGACCCGAAGCGGTACGTGCACCCCATTGTTTATAGCAGCAATGTCCACAATAGCCAAACTGTGGAAACAGCCAAGATGTCCATCGACAGATGAATGGATAAAGAAGAGGTGGTATATATATACACAATGGACTATTACGCAGCCATCAAAAGGAATGAGATGTTGCCATGGACAACGACGTGGATGGAACTGGAGGGTCCGACGATTAGTGAAATAAGTCAATCAGAGAAAGACATGTATCATATGACCCCACTGATATGAGGGATTCTTAATCTCAGGAACAGAGTGAGGCTTGCTGGAGTGGTCGGGGGTGGGAGGGATGGGGTGGCTGGGTGATAGACATTGGGGAGGGTATGAGCTACGGTGAGCGCTGTGAATTGTGTAAGACTGTTGAATCACAGATCTGTACTTCTGAAACAACGCAACATATTTTAAGAATAAAGGAAAAGAAGGAGACAGCAGGAGTGGAAGAATGAAGGGGAGTTAGTGAGAGGATGAGACGGACCAGGAGAGATGATGGGTTCTGAAAAAAAATCTGAGGTTTCTAGAGGGGAGGTGGGTCGGGGGATTGGTTAGCCTGGTGGTGGGTATTAAAGAGGGCACATTCTCCATGGAGCACTGTGTGTTAGGAACAAACAATGAATCATGGGACACTACACCAAAACAAATGATGTACTCCATGGTGATTAACAAAGCAATAAAAAACAAAGACTGTAATAAGAGATGAAGAAGGATACTATATCCTACTTAATGGGTCTATCCAACAAGAAGATCTCACAATTGTAAATATCTATGCCCCGAACATGGGAGCATCCAATTATATAAGGCAATTAAGAAGAAAAGCAAAGAAACACATTGACCACCATACAATCATAGTGGGGGACTTTAACACCCCCCTGACTGAAATGGCCAGATCATCTAAGCAAAAGATCAACAAGGAAATAAAGACTTTAAATGACACACTGGACCAAATGGACTTCACAGATATATTCAGAACGTTCCATCCCAATGCAACGGAATACACATTCTTCTCTAGTGCCCATGGAACATTCTCCAGAATGGATCACATCCTAGGTCACAAATCAGGTCTCAACCGGTACCCAAAGATTGGGATCATTCCCTGCACATTTTCAGACCACAATGCTTTGAAACTAGAACTCAATCACAAGAGGAGAGTCGGAAAGAACTCAAATACATGGAGGCTAAAGAGCATCCTACGAAAGAATGAATGGGTCAACCAGGAAATTAAAGAAGAGTTTAAAAAGTTCATGGAAACCAATGAAAATGAAAACTCAACTGTCCAAAATCTTTGGGATACAGCCAAGGCAGTCCTGCGAGGAAAGTATATAGCAATACAAGCCTTTCTCAAGAAACAAGAAAGGTCTCAAATACACACCCAACCCTACACCTAAAGGAGCTGGAGAAAGAACGGCAAATAAAGCCTAAACCCAGCAGGAGAAGAGAAATCATGCAGTTCAGAGCAGAAATCAATGAAATAGAACCCAGAAGAACGGTAGAAGTGATCAACGGAACTAGGAGCTGGTAATTTGAAAGAATTCACAAGATTGATACACCCCTGTCCAGGCTGATCAAAAAGAAAAGAGAAATGACCCAAATCAACAAAATCATGAATGAAAGAGGAGAGATCACAAACAACACCAAAGAAATACAAACAATTATAAGAACGTAATCTGAGCAAACCTAGGGCAGCAAATTCCATAACCTGGAAGAAATGGGTGCATTCCTAGAGATGTGTCAACTAACAAAACTGACCCAGGAAGAAATAGAAAACATGAACAGTCCTATAACCACGAAGGCAATTGAAGTAGTCATCAAAAACCTCCCAAGAAACCAAAGCCCAGGGCCAGATGGTTTCCCAGGGGAATTCTATCAGACATTTAAAGAAGAATTAATACCTATTCTCCTGAAACTGTTCCAAACAATAGAAATGGAAGGAAAACTTCCAAACTCATTTATGAGGCCACCATTACCTTGATTCCAAAACCAGACAAAGATCCCATCAAAAAGGAGAATTAGAGACCAATATCCTTGATGAACATCGATGCAAAAATTCTCACCAAAATACTAGCCAAGAGGACCCAACAGTACATGAAAAGGAGTATTCACCATGACCAAGTGGGATTTATCCCTGGGCTGCAAGGCTGGTTCAACATCCGCAAATCAGTCAACGTGATCAAATACATTAACAAAAGAAAGAAAGAGCATCATATGATCCTCTCAATAGATGCAGAAAAAGCATTGGACAAAGTACAGCACCCTTTCTGGATCAAAACTCTTCAGAGTATAGGGACAGCGGGTACATACCTCAATATCATAAAAGCCATCTACGAAAACCCTACAGCGAATATCATTCTCAATGGGGAAAAGCTGAGATCTTTTCCCCTAAGGTCAGCAACGCGGCAGGGATAGCCACTCTCACCACTGCTATTCAACATAGTATTAGAAGTCCTAGCCACAGCAATCAGACAACAAAAAGTAATCCAAGGCATCCAAATCGGCCGAGAGGAAGTCAAACTCTCACTCTTTGCAGATGATATGATACTTTATGTGGAAAACCCAAAAGACTCCACCCCAAAACTGCTAGAACTCACACAGCAATTCCGTCAAGTAGCAGGCTATAAAATCAACGCACAGGAATCAGTGGCATTCCTATACACCAACAACAAGACAGAAGAGAGACAAATCAAGGAGTCGATCCCATTCACAACTGCACCCAAAACCAGAAGAGACCTAGGAATATATTGAACCCAAGAGGCAAAGGATCTGTACTCAGAAAACTGCAAAATACGCAGGAAAGTAATTGAAGAAGACACAAAGAAACGGAAAAACGTTCCATGCTCATGGTTTGGGAGAACCAACATTGTGAAGAGGTCAATGCTACCTAGAGCAATCTACACATGCAATGCAATCCCCATCAAAATAGCATCCACTTTTTTCCACGAAATGGAACAAATAATCCTAAAATTTGAATGGAACGTGAAGAGACCCCGAGTAGCCAGAGGAATATTGAGAAAGAAAAGCAAAGCTGGCGGCATCACAATTCTGGACTTCCAGCTCTATGACAAAGCTGTCATCATCAAGACAGTATGGTACTGGCACAAAAACAGACACATGGATCCATGGAACAGAATCGAGAGCTCAGAAATGGACCCTCAACTCTATGGTCAACTTATCTTTGACAGAGCAGGAAGGAATGTCCAATGGCAAAAAGAGAGTCTCTTCAACAACTGGTGTTGGGAGAATTGGACAGCCCCATGCAGAAAAATGACACTGGACCATTTCCTGACACCACACACCGAAGTAGACTCCAAATGGTTGAAAGACCTCAATGTGAGACAGGAGTCCATCAAAATCCTAAAGGAGAACACAGGTAGCAAGCTCTTCGACCACAGCCGCAGCAACTTCTTCCTAGAAACATCACCAAAGGCACGGGAAGCCAGGGCAAAAATGAACTATTTGGATTTCATCAAGATAAAAAGCTTTGGCACAGCAAAAGAAACAGTCCACAAAACCAAAAGACAACCGACAGAATGGGAGAAATTATTTGCAAATGACCTATCAGATAAAGGGCTACTACCCAATATGTATAAAAACTTATCAAACTCAACACCCAAAGAACAAATAATCCAATCAAGAAATAGGCAGAAGACATGAACAGACATTTTTCCAAAGAAGACATCCAAATGGCCCACAGGCACATGAAAAAGTGCTCAACACGGCTTGGCAACAGAGAAATCCAAATGAAAACCTCAATGAGATACCACCTCACACGCGTCAGAATGGCTCAAATGAACAAGTCAGGGAACGACAGAGTTTGGCGGGGATGTGGAGATAGGGGAACCCGCCGACACTGGTGGTGGGAATGCAAGCTGCTGCAACCCCTCTGGAAAACAGTATGGAGGTTCCTCACACAGTTGAAATTAGAGCTACCATTCGATCCAACATTTGCACTCCTGGGTATTTACCCCAAAGATACAAATGTAGGGACCCCAAGCGGTACGTGCACCCCATTGTTTATAGCAGCAATGTCCACAATAGCCAAACTGTGGAAACAGCCAAGATGCCCATCGACAGATGAATGGATAAAGAAGAGGTGGTATGTATATACACAATGGACTATTACGCAGCCATCAAAAGGAATGAGATGTTGCCATGGACAACGACGTGGATGGAACTGGAGGGTCCGACGATTAGTGAAATAAGTCAATCAGAGAAAGACATGTATCATATGACCCCACTGATATGAGGGATTCTTAATCTCAGGAACAGAGTGAGGCTTGCTGGAGTGGTCGGGGGTGGGAGGGATGGGGTGGCTGGGTGATAGACATTGGGGAGCGTATGAGCTACGGTGAGCGCTGTGAATTGTGTAAGACTGTTGAATCACAGATCTGTACTTCTGAAACAATGCAACATATTTTAAGAATAAAGGAAAAGAAGGAGACAGCAGGAGTGGAAGAATGAAGGGGAGTTAGTGAGAGGATGAGACGGACCAGGAGAGATGATGGGTTCTGAAAAAAAATCTGAGGTTTCTAGAGGGGAGGTGGGTCGGGGGATTGGTTAGCCTGGTGGTGGGTATTAAAGAGGGCACATTCTCCATGGAGCACTGTGTGTTAGGAACAAACAATGAATCATGGGACACTACACCAAAACAAATGATGTACTCCATGGTGATTAACAAAGCAATAAAAAACAAAGACTGTAATAAGAGATGAAGAAGGACACTATATCCTACTTAAAGGGTCTATCCAACAAGAAGATCTCACAATTGTAAATATCTATGCCCCGAACATGGGAGCATCCAATTATATAAGGCAATTAAGAAGAAAAGCAAAGAAACACATTGACCACCATACAATCATAGTGGGGGACTTTAACACCCCCCCTGACTGAAATGGCCAGATCATCTAAGCAAAAGATCAACAAGGAAATAAAGACTTTAAATGACACACTGGACCAAATGGACTTCACAGACATATTCAGAACGTTCCATCCCAATGCAACGGAATACACATTCTTCTCTAGTGCCCATGGAACATTCTCCAGAATGGATCACATCCTAGGTCACAAATCAGGTCTCAACCGGTACCCAAAGATTGGGATCATTCCCTGCACATTTTCAGACCACAATGTTTTGAAACTAGAACTCAATCACAAGAGGAGAGTCGGAAAGAACTCAAATACATGGAGGCTAAAGAGCATCCTACGAAAGAATGAATGGGTCAACCAGGAAATTAAAGAAGAATTTAAAAAGTTCATGGAAACCAATGAAAATGAAAACTCAACTGTCCAAAATCTTTGGGATACAGCCAAGGCAGTCCTGCGAGGAAAGTATATAGCAATACAAGCCTTTCTCAAGAAACAAGAAAGGTGTCAAATACACACCCAACCCTACACCTAAAGGAGCTGGAGAAAGAACGGCAAATAAAGCCTAAACCCAGCAGGAGAAGAGAAATCATGCAGTTCAGAGCAGAAATCAATGAAATAGAACCCAGAAGAACAGTAGAAGTGATCAACGGAACTAGGAGCTGGTACTTTGAAAGAATTCACAAGATTGATACACCCCTGTCCAGGCTGATCAAAAAGAAAAGAGAAATGACCCAAATCAACAAAATCATGAATGAAAGAGGAGAGATCACAAACAACACCAAAGAAATACAAACAATTATAAGAACGTAATCTGAGCAACCCTAGGGCAGCAAATTCCATAACCTGGAAGAAATGGGTGCATTCCTAGAGATGTGTCAACTAACAAAACTGACCCAGGAAGAAATAGAAAACATGAACAGTCCTATAACCACGAAGGCAATTGAAGTAGTCATCAAAAACCTCCCAAGAAACCAAAGCCCAGGGCCAGATGGTTTCCCAGGGGAATTCTATCAGACATTTAAAGAAGAATTAATACCTATTCTCCTGAAACTGTTCCAAACAATAGAAATGGAAGGAAAACTTCCAAACTCATTTATGAGGCCACCATTACCTTGATTCCAAAACCAGACAAAGATCCCATCAAAAAGGAGAATTAGAGACCAATATCCTTGATGAACATCGATGCAAAAATTCTCACCAAAATACTAGCCAAGAGGACCCAACAGTACATGAAAAGGAGTATTCACCATGACCAAGTGGGATTTATCCCTGGGCTGCAAGGCTGGTTCAACATCCGCAAATCAGTCAACGTGATCAAATACATTAACAAAAGAAAGAACGAGAATCATATGATCCTCTCAATAGATGCAGAAAAAGCATTGGACAAAGTACAGCACCCTTTCTGGATCAAAACTCTTCAGAGTATAGGGACAGCGGGTACATACCTCAATATCATAAAAGCCATCTACGAAAACCCTACAGCAAATATCATTCTCAATGGGGAAAAGCTGAGATCTTTTCCCCTAAGGTCAGGAACGCGGCAGGGATAGCCATTCTCACCACTGCTATTCAACATAGTATTAGAAGTCCTAGCCACAGCAATCAGACAACAAAATGTAATCCAAGGCATCCAAATCGGCAGAGAGGAAGTCAAACTCTCACTCTTGGCAGATGATATGATACTTTATGTGGAAAACCCAAAAGACTCCACCCCAAAACTGCTAGAACTCACACAGCAATTCCGTCAAGTAGCAGGCTATAAAATCAATGCACAGGAATCAGTGGCATTCCTATACACCAACAACAAGACAGAAGAGAGACAAATCAAGGAGTCGATCCCATTCACAACTGCACCCAAAACCAGAAGAGACCTAGGAATATATTCATCCCAAGAGGCAAAGGATCTGTACTCAGAAAACTACAAAATACGCAGGAAAGAAATTGAAGAAGACACAAAGAAACGGAAAAACGTTCCATGCTCATGGATTGGGAGAACCAACATTGTGAAGAGGTCAATGCTACCTAGAGCAATCTACACATGCAATGCAATCCCCATCAAAATACCATCCACTTTTTTCCAGGAAATGGAACAAATACTCCTAAAATTTGAATGGAACCAGAAGAGACCCCGAATAGCCAGAGGAATATTGAGAAAGAAAAGCAAAGCTGGCGGCATCACAATTCTGGACTTCCAGCTCTATGACAAAGCTGTCATCAACAAGACAGTATGGTACTGGCACAAAAACAGACACATGGATCCATGGAACAGAATCGAGAGCCCAGAAATGGACCCTCACCTCTATGGTCAACTTATCTTTGACAGAGCAGGAAGGAATGTCCAATGGCAAAAAGAGAGTCTCTTCAACAACTGGTGTTGGGAGAATTGGACAGCCCCATGCAGAAGAATGACAGTGGACCATTTCCTGACACCACACACAAAAGTAGACTCCAAATGGTTGAAAGACCTCAATGTGAGACAGGAGTCCATCAAAATCCTAAAGGAGAACACAGGTAGCAAGCACTTCGACCTCAGCCGCAGCAACTTCTTCCTAGAAACATCACCAAAGGCACGGGAAGCCAGGGCAAAAATGAACTATTGGGATTTCATCAAGATAAAAAGCTTTGGCACAGCAAAAGAAACAGTCCACAAAACCAAAAGACAACCGACAGAATGGGAGAAATTATTTGCAAATGACCTATCAGATAAAGGGCTACTACCCAATATGTATAAAAACTTATCAAACTCAACACCCAAAGAACAAATAATCCAATCAAGAAATAGGCAGAAGACATGAACAGACATTTTTCCAAAGAAGACATCCAAATGGCCCACAGGCACATGAAAAAGTGCTCAACACGGCTTGGCATCAGAGAAATCCAAATGAAAACCTCAATGAGATACCACCTCACACCCGTCAGAATGGCTCAAATGAACAAGTCAGGGAACGACAGAGTTTGGCGGGGATGTGGAGATAGGGGAACCCGCCGACACTGGTGGTGGGAATGCAAGCTGCTGCAACCCCTCTGGAAAACAGTATGGAGGTTCCTCACACAGTTGAAATTAGAGCTACCATTCGATCCAACATTTGCACTCCTGGGTATTTACCCCAAAGATACAAATGTAGGGACCCGAAGCGGTACGTGCACCCCATTGTTTATAGCAGCAATGTCCACAATAGCCAAACTGTGGAAACAGCCAAGATGTCCATCGACAGATGAATGGATAAAGAAGAGGTGGTATATATATACACAATGGACTATTACGCAGCCATCAAAAGGAATGAGATGTTGCCATGGACAACGACGTGGATGGAACTGGAGGGTCCGACGATTAGTGAAATAAGTCAATCAGAGAAAGACATGTATCATATGACCCCACTGATATGAGGGATTCTTAATCTCAGGAACAGAGTGAGGCTTGCTGGAGTGGTCGGGGGTGGGAGGGATGGGGTGGCTGGGTGATAGACATTGGGGAGGGTATGAGCTACGGTGAGCGCTGTGAATTGTGTAAGACTGTTGAATCACAGATCTGTACTTCTGAAACAATGCAACATATTTTAAGAATAAAGGAAAAGAAGGAGACAGCAGGAGTGGAAGAATGAAGGGGAGTTAGTGAGAGGATGAGACGGACCAGGAGAGATGATGGGTTCTGAAAAAAAATCTGAGGTTTCTAGAGGGGAGGTGGGTCGGGGGATTGGTTAGCCTGGTGGTGGGTATTAAAGAGGGCACATTCTCCATGGAGCACTGTGTGTTAGGAACAAACAATGAATCATGGGACACTACACCAAAACAAATGATGTACTCCATGGTGATTAACAAAGCAATAAAAAACAAAGACTGTAATAAGAGATGAAGAAGGACACTATATCCTACTTAAAGGGTCTATCCAACAAGAAGATCTCACAATTGTAAATATCTATGCCCCGAACATGGGAGCATCCAATTATATAAGGCAATTAAGAAGAAAAGCAAAGAAACACATTGACCACCATACAATCATAGTGGGGGACTTTAACACCCCCCCTGACTGAAATGGCCAGATCATCTAAGCAAAAGATCAACAAGGAAATAAAGACTTTAAATGACACACTGGACCAAATGGACTTCACAGACATATTCAGAACGTTCCATCCCAATGCAACGGAATACACATTCTTCTCTAGTGCCCATGGAACATTCTCCAGAATGGATCACATCCTAGGTCACAAATCAGGTCTCAACCGGTACCCAAAGATTGGGATCATTCCCTGCACATTTTCAGACCACAATGTTTTGAAACTAGAACTCAATCACAAGAGGAGAGTCGGAAAGAACTCAAATACATGGAGGCTAAAGAGCATCCTACGAAAGAATGAATGGGTCAACCAGGAAATTAAAGAAGAATTTAAAAAGTTCATGGAAACCAATGAAAATGAAAACTCAACTGTCCAAAATCTTTGGGATACAGCCAAGGCAGTCCTGCGAGGAAAGTATATAGCAATACAAGCCTTTCTCAAGAAACAAGAAAGGTCTCAAATACACACCCAACCCTACACCTAAAGGAGCTGGAGAAAGAACGGCAAATAAAGCCTAAACCCAGCAGGAGAAGAGAAATCATGCAGTTCAGAGCAGAAATCAATGAAATAGAACCCAGAAGAACAGTAGAAGTGATCAACGGAACTAGGAGCTGGTACTTTGAAAGAATTCACAAGATTGATACACCCCTGTCCAGGCTGATCAAAAAGAAAAGAGAAATGACCCAAATCAACAAAATCATGAATGAAAGAGGAGAGATCACAAACAACACCAAAGAAATACAAACAATTATAAGAACGTAATCTGAGCAACCCTAGGGCAGCAAATTCCATAACCTGGAAGAAATGGGTGCATTCCTAGAGATGTGTCAACTAACAAAACTGACCCAGGAAGAAATAGAAAACATGAACAGTCCTATAACCACGAAGGCAATTGAAGTAGTCATCAAAAACCTCCCAAGAAACCAAAGCCCAGGGCCAGATGGTTTCCCAGGGGAATTCTATCAGACATTTAAAGAAGAATTAATACCTATTCTCCTGAAACTGTTCCAAACAATAGAAATGGAAGGAAAACTTCCAAACTCATTTATGAGGCCACCATTACCTTGATTCCAAAACCAGACAAAGATCCCATCAAAAAGGAGAATTAGAGCCCAATATCCTTGATGAACATCGATGCAAAAATTCTCACCAAAATACTAGCCAAGAGGACCCAACAGTACATGAAAAGGAGTATTCACCATGACCAAGTGGGATTTATCCCTGGGCTGCAAGGCTGGTTCAACATCCGCAAATCAGTCAACGTGATCAAATACATTAACAAAAGAAAGAACGAGAATCATATGATCCTCTCAATAGATGCAGAAAAAGCATTGGACAAAGTACAGCACCCTTTCTGGATCAAAACTCTTCAGAGTATAGGGACAGCGGGTACATACCTCAATATCATAAGAGCCATCTACGAAAACCCTACAGCGAATATCATTCTCAATGGGGAAAAGCTGAGATCTTTTCCCCTAAGGTCAGGAACGCGGCAGGGATAGCCATTCTCACCACTGCTATTCAACATAGTATTAGAAGTCCTAGCCACAGCAATCAGACAACAAAATGTAATCCAAGGCATCCAAATCGGCAGAGAGGAAGTCAAACTCTCACTCTTTGCAGATGATATGATACTTTATGTGGAAAACCCAAAAGACTCCACCCCAAAACTGCTAGAACTCACACAGCAATTCCGTCAAGTAGCAGGCTATAAAATCAATGCACAGGAATCAGTGGCATTCCTATACACCAACAACAAGACAGAAGAGAGACAAATCAAGGAGTCGATCCCATTCACAACTGCACCCAAAACCAGAAGAGACCTAGGAATATATTCATCCCAAGAGGCAAAGGATCTGTACTCAGAAAACTACAAAATACGCAGGAAAGAAATTGAAGAAGACACAAAGAAACGGAAAAACGTTCCATGCTCATGGATTGGGAGAACCAACATTGTGAAGAAGTCAATGCTACCTAGAGCAATCTACACATGCAATGCAATCCCCATCAAAATACCATCCACTTTTTTCCAGGAAATGGAACAAATACTCCTAAAATTTGAATGGAACCAGAAGAGACCCCGAATAGCCAGAGGAATATTGAGAAAGAAAAGCAAAGCTGGCGGCATCACAATTCTGGACTTCCAGCTCTATGACAAAGCTGTCATCATCAAGACAGTATGGTACTGGCACAAAAACAGACACATGGATCCATGGAACAGAATCGAGAGCCCAGAAATGGACCCTCAACTCTATGGTCAACTTATCTTTGACAGAGCAGGAAGGAATGTCCAATGGCAAAAAGAGAGTCTCTTCAACAACTGGTGTTGGGAGAATTGGACAGCCCCATGCAGAAGAATGACAGTGGACCATTTCCTGACACCACACACAAAAGTAGACTCCAAATGGTTGAAAGACCTCAATGTGAGACAGGAGTCCATCAAAATCCTAAAGGAGAACACAGGTAGCAAGCACTTCGACCTCAGCCGCAGCAACTTCTTCCTAGAAACATCACCAAAGGCACGGGAAGCCAGGGCAAAAATGAACTATTGGGATTTCATCAAGATAAAAAGCTTTGGCACAGCAAAAGAAACAGTCCACAAAACCAAAAGACAACCGACAGAATGGGAGAAATTATTTGCAAATGACCTATCAGATAAAGGGCTACTACCCAATATGTATAAAAACTTATCAAACTCAACACCCAAAGAACAAATAATCCAATCAAGAAATAGGCAGAAGACATGAACACATTTTTCCAAAGAAGACATCCAAATGGCCCACAGGCACATGAAAAAGTGCTCAACACGGCTTGGCATCAGAGAAATCCAAATGAAAACCTCAATGAGATACCACCTCACACCCGTCAGAATGGCTCAAATGAACAAGTCAGGGAACGACAGAGTTTGGCGGGGATGTGGAGATAGGGGAACCCGCCGACACTGGTGGTGGGAATGCAAGCTGCTGCAACCCCTCTGGAAAACAGTATGGAGGTTCCTCACACAGTTGAAATTAGAGCTACCATTCGATCCAACATTTGCACTCCTGGGTATTTACCCCAAAGATACAAATGTAGGGACCCGAAGCGGTACGTGCACCCCATTGTTTATAGCAGCAATGTCCACAATAGCCAAACTGTGGAAACAGCCAAGATGTCCATCGACAGATGAATGGATAAAGAAGAGGTGGTATATATATACACAATGGACTATTACGCAGCCATCAAAAGGAATGAGATGTTGCCATGGACAACGACGTGGATGGAACTGGAGGGTCCGACGATTAGTGAAATAAGTCAATCAGAGAAAGACATGTATCATATGACCCCACTGATATGAGGGATTCTTAATCTCAGGAACAGAGTGAGGCTTGCTGGAGTGGTCGGGGGTGGGAGGGATGGGGTGGCTGGGTGATAGACATTGGGGAGGGTATGAGCTACGGTGAGCGCTGTGAATTGTGTAAGACTGTTGAATCACAGATCTGTACTTCTGAAACAATGCAACATATTTTAAGAATAAAGGAAAAGAAGGAGACAGCAGGAGTGGAAGAATGAAGGGGAGTTAGTGAGAGGATGAGACGGACCAGGAGAGATGATGGGTTCTGAAAAAAAATCTGAGGTTTCTAGAGGGGAGGTGGGTCGGGGGATTGGTTAGCCTGGTGGTGGGTATTAAAGAGGGCACATTCTCCATGGAGCACTGTGTGTTAGGAACAAACAATGAATCATGGGACACTACACCAAAACAAATGATGTACTCCATGGTGATTAACAAAGCAATAAAAAACAAAGACTGTAATAAGAGATGAAGAAGGACACTATATCCTACTTAATGGGTCTATCCAACAAGAAGATCTCACAATTGTAAATATCTATGCCCCGAACATGGGAGCATCCAATTATATAAGGCAATTAAGAAGAAAAGCAAAGAAACACATTGACCACCATACAATCATAGTGGGGGACTTTAACACCCCCCCTGACTGAAATGGCCAGATCATCTAAGCAAAAGATCAACAAGGAAATAAAGACTTTAAATGACACACTGGACCAAATGGACTTCACAGACATATTCAGAACGTTCCATCCCAATGCAACGGAATACACATTCTTCTCTAGTGCCCATGGAACATTCTCCAGAATGGATCACATCCTAGGTCACAAATCAGGTCTCAACCGGTACCCAAAGATTGGGATCATTCCCTGCACATTTTCAGACCACAATGTTTTGAAACTAGAACTCAATCACAAGAGGAGAGTCGGAAAGAACTCAAATACATGGAGGCTAAAGATCATCCTACGAAAGAATGAATGGGTCAACCAGGAAATTAAAGAAGAATTTAAAAAGTTCATGGAAACCAATGAAAATGAAAACTCAACTGTCCAAAATCTTTGGGATACAGCCAAGGCAGTCCTGCGAGGAAAGTATATAGCAATACAAGCCTTTCTCAAGAAACAAGAAAGGTCTCAAATACACACCCAACCCTACACCTAAAGGAGCTGGAGAAAGAACGGCAAATAAAGCCTAAACCCAGCAGGAGAAGAGAAATCATGCAGTTCAGAGCAGAAATCAATGAAATAGAACCCAGAAGAACAGTAGAAGTGATCAACGGAACTAGGAGCTGGTACTTTGAAAGAATTCACAAGATTGATACACCCCTGTCCAGGCTGATCAAAAAGAAAAGAGAAATGACCCAAATCAACAAAATCATGAATGAAAGAGGAGAGATCACAAACAACACCAAAGAAATACAAACTATTATAAGAACGTAATCTGAGCAACCCTAGGGCAGCAAATTCCATAACCTGGAAGAAATGGGTGCATTCCTAGAGATGTGTCAACTAACAAAACTGACCCAGGAAGAAATAGAAAACATGAACAGTCCTATAACCACGAAGGCAATTGAAGTAGTCATCAAAAACCTCCCAAGAAACCAAAGCCCAGGGCCAGATGGTTTCCCAGGGGAATTCTATCAGACATTTAAAGAAGAATTAATACCTATTCTCCTGAAACTGTTCCAAACAATAGAAATGGAAGGAAAACTTCCAAACTCATTTATGAGGCCACCATTACCTTGATTCCAAAACCAGACAAAGATCCCATCAAAAAGGAGAATTAGAGACCAATATCCTTGATGAACATCGATGCAAAAATTCTCACCAAAATACTAGCCAAGAGGACCCAACAGTACATGAAAAGGAGTATTCACCATGACCAAGTGGGATTTATCCCTGGGCTGCAAGGCTGGTTCAACATCCGCAAATCAGTCAACGTGATCAAATACATTAACAAAAGAAAGAACGAGAATCATATGATCCTCTCAATAGATGCAGAAAAAGCATTGGACAAAGTACAGCACCCTTTCTGGATCAAAACTCTTCAGAGTATAGGGACAGCGGGTACATACCTCAATATCATAAGAGCCATCTACGAAAACCCTACAGCGAATATCATTCTCAATGGTGAAAAGCTGAGATCTTTTCCCCTAAGGTCAGGAACGCGGCAGGGATAGCCATTCTCACCACTGCTATTCAACATAGTATTAGAAGTCCTAGCCACAGCAATCAGACAACAAAATGTAATCCAAGGCATCCAAATCGGCAGAGAGGAAGTCAAACTCTCACTCTTGGCAGATGATATGATACTTTATGTGGAAAACGCAAAAGACTCCACCCCAAAACTGCTAGAACTCACACAGCAATTCCGTCAAGTAGCAGGCTATAAAATCAATGCACAGGAATCAGTGGCATTCCTATACACCAACAACAAGACAGAAGAGAGACAAATCAAGGAGTCGATCCTATTCACAACTGCACCCAAAACCAGAAGAGACCTAGGAATATATTCATCCCAAGAGGCAAAGGATCTGTACTCAGAAAACTACAAAATACGCAGGAAAGAAATTGAAGAAGACACAAAGAAACGGAAAAACGTTCCATGCTCATGGATTGGGAGAACCAACATTGTGAAGAGGTCAATGCTACCTAGAGCAATCTACACATGCAATGCAATCCCCATCAAAATACCATCCACTTTTTTCCAGGAAATGGAACAAATACTCCTAAAATTTGAATGGAACCAGAAGAGACCCCGAATAGCCAGAGGAATATTGAGAAAGAAAAGCAAAGCTGGCGGCATCACAATTCTGGACTTCCAGCTCTATGACAAAGCTGTCATCATCAAGACAGTATGGTACTGGCACAAAAACAGACACATGGATCCATGGAACAGGATCGAGAGCCCAGAAATGGACCCTCAACTCTATGGTCAACTTATCTTTGACAGAGCAGGAAGGAATGTCCAATGGCAAAAAGAGAGTCTCTTCAACAACTGGTGTTGGGAGAATTGGACAGCCCCATGCAGAAGAATGACAGTGGACCATTTCCTGACACCACACACAAAAGTAGACTCCAAATGGTTGAAAGACCTCAATGTGAGACAGGAGTCCATCAAAATCCTAAAGGAGAACACAGGTAGCAAGCACTTCGACCTCAGCCGCAGCAACTTCTTCCTAGAAACATCACCAAAGGCACGGGAAGCCAGGGCAAAAATGAACTATTGGGATTTCATCAAGATAAAAAGCTTTGGCACAGCAAAAGAAACAGTCCACAAAACCAAAAGACAACCGACAGAATGGGAGAAATTATTTGCAAATGACCTATCAGATAAAGGGCTACTACCCAATATGTATAAAAACTTATCAAACTCAACACCCAAAGAACAAATAATCCAATCAAGAAATAGGCAGAAGACATGAACAGACATTTTTCCAAAGAAGACATCCAAATGGCCCACAGGCACATGAAAAAGTGCTCAACACGGCTTGGCATCAGAGAAATCCAAATGAAAACCTCAATGAGATACCACCTCACACCCGTCAGAATGGCTCAAATGAACAAGTCAGGGAACGACAGAGTTTGGCGGGGATGTGGAGATAGGGGAACCCGCCGACACTGGTGGTGGGAATGCAAGCTGCTGCAACCCCTCTGGAAAACAGTATGGAGGTTCCTCACACAGTTGAAATTAGAGCTACCATTCGATCCAACATTTGCACTCCTGGGTATTTACCCCAAAGATACAAATGTAGGGACCCGAAGCGGTACGTGCACCCCATTGTTTATAGCAGCAATGTCCACAATAGCCAAACTGTGGAAACAGCCAAGATGTCCATCGACAGATGAATGGATAAAGAAGAGGTGGTATATATATACACAATGGACTAATACGCAGCCATCAAAAGGAATGAGATGTTGCCATGGACAACGACGTGGATGGAACTGGAGGGTCCGACGATTAGTGAAATAAGTCAATCAGAGAAGGACATGTATCATATGACCCCACTGATATGAGGGATTCTTAATCTCAGGAACAGAGTGAGGCTTGCTGGAGTGGTCGGGGGTGGGAGGGATGGGGTGGCTGGGTGATAGACATTGGGGAGGGTATGAGCTACGGTGAGCGCTGTGAATTGTGTAAGACTGTTGAATCACAGATCTGTACTTCTGAAACAATGCAACATATTTTAAGAATAAAGGAAAAGAAGGAGACAGCAGGAGTGGAAGAATGAAGGGGAGTTAGTGAGAGGATGAGACGGACCAGGAGAGATGATGGGTTCTGAAAAAAAATCTGAGGTTTCTAGAGGGGAGGTGGGTCGGGGGATTGGTTAGCCTGGTGGTGGGTATTAAAGAGGGCACATTCTCCATGGAGCACTGTGTGTTAGGAACAAACAATGAATCATGGGACACTACACCAAAACAAATGATGTACTCCATGGTGATTAACAAAGCAATAAAAAACAAAGACTGTAATAAGAGATGAAGAAGGACACTATATCCTACTTAATGGGTCTATCCAACAAGAAGATCTCACAATTGTAAATATCTATGCCCCGAACATGGGAGCATCCAATTATATAAGGCAATTAAGAAGAAAAGCAAAGAAACACATTGACCACCATACAATCATAGTGGGGGACTTTAACACCCCCCCTGACTGAAATGGCCAGATCATCTAAGCAAAAGATCAACAAGGAAATAAAGACTTTAAATGACACACTGGACCAAATGGACTTCACAGACATATTCAGAACGTTCCATCCCAATGCAACGGAATACACATTCTTCTCTAGTGCCCATGGAACATTCTCCAGAATGGATCACATCCTAGGTCACAAATCAGGTCTCAACCGGTACCCAAAGATTGGGATCATTCCCTGCACATTTTCAGACCACAATGTTTTGAAACTAGAACTCAATCACAAGAGGAGAGTCGGAAAGAACTCAAATACATGGAGGCTAAAGATCATCCTACGAAAGAATGAATGGGTCAACCAGGAAATTAAAGAAGAATTTAAAAAGTTCATGGAAACCAATGAAAATGAAAACTCAACTGTCCAAAATCTTTGGGATACAGCCAAGGCAGTCCTGCGAGGAAAGTATATAGCAATACAAGCCTTTCTCAAGAAACAAGAAAGGTCTCAAATACACACCCAACCCTACACCTAAAGGAGCTGGAGAAAGAACGGCAAATAAAGCCTAAACCCAGCAGGAGAAGAGAAATCATGCAGTTCAGAGCAGAAATCAATGAAATAGAACCCAGAAGAACAGTAGAAGTGATCAACGGAACTAGGAGCTGGTACTTTGAAAGAATTCACAAGATTGATACACCCCTGTCCAGGCTGATCAAAAAGAAAAGAGAAATGACCCAAATCAACAAAATCATGAATGAAAGAGGAGAGATCACAAACAACACCAAAGAAATACAAACTATTATAAGAACGTAATCTGAGCAACCCTAGGGCAGCAAATTCCATAACCTGGAAGAAATGGGTGCATTCCTAGAGATGTGTCAACTAACAAAACTGACCCAGGAAGAAATAGAAAACATGAACAGTCCTATAACCACGAAGGCAATTGAAGTAGTCATCAAAAACCTCCCAAGAAACCAAAGCCCAGGGCCAGATGGTTTCCCAGGGGAATTCTATCAGACATTTAAAGAAGAATTAATACCTATTCTCCTGAAACTGTTCCAAACAATAGAAATGGAAGGAAAACTTCCAAACTCATTTATGAGGCCACCATTACCTTGATTCCAAAACCAGACAAAGATCCCATCAAAAAGGAGAATTAGAGACCAATATCCTTGATGAACATCGATGCAAAAATTCTCACCAAAATACTAGCCAAGAGGACCCAACAGTACATGAAAAGGAGTATTCACCATGACCAAGTGGGATTTATCCCTGGGCTGCAAGGCTGGTTCAACATCCGCAAATCAGTCAACGTGATCAAATACATTAACAAAAGAAAGAACGAGAATCATATGATCCTCTCAATAGATGCAGAAAAAGCATTGGACAAAGTACAGCACCCTTTCTGGATCAAAACTCTTCAGAGTATAGGGACAGCGGGTACATACCTCAATATCATAAGAGCCATCTACGAAAACCCTACAGCGAATATCATTCTCAATGGTGAAAAGCTGAGATCTTTTCCCCTAAGGTCAGGAACGCGGCAGGGATAGCCATTCTCACCACTGCTATTCAACATAGTATTAGAAGTCCTAGCCACAGCAATCAGACAACAAAATGTAATCCAAGGCATCCAAATCGGCAGAGAGGAAGTCAAACTCTCACTCTTTGCAGATGATATGATACTTTATGTGGAAAACCCAAAAGACTCCACCCCAAAACTGCTAGAACTCACACAGCAATTCCGTCAAGTAGCAGGCTATAAAATCAATGCACAGGAATCAGTGGCATTCCTATACACCAACAACAAGACAGAAGAGAGACAAATCAAGGAGTCGATCCTATTCACAACTGCACCCAAAACCAGAAGAGACCTAGGAATATATTCATCCCAAGAGGCAAAGGATCTGTACTCAGAAAACTACAAAATACGCAGGAAAGAAATTGAAGAAGACACAAAGAAACGGAAAAACGTTCCATGCTCATGGATTGGGAGAACCAACATTGTGAAGAGGTCAATGCTACCTAGAGCAATCTACACATGCAATGCAATCCCCATCAAAATACCATCCACTTTTTTCCAGGAAATGGAACAAATACTCCTAAAATTTGAATGGAACCAGAAGAGACCCCGAATAGCCAGAGGAATATTGAGAAAGAAAAGCAAAGCTGGCGGCATCACAATTCTGGACTTCCAGCTCTATGACAAAGCTGTCATCAACAAGACAGTATGGTACTGGCACAAAAACAGACACATGGATCCATGGAACAGAATCGAGAGCCCAGAAATGGACCCTCAACTCTATGGTCAACTTATCTTTGACAGAGCAGGAAGGAATGTCCAATGGCAAAAAGAGAGTCTCTTCAACAACTGGTGTTGGGAGAATTGGACAGCCCCATGCAGAAGAATGACAGTGGACCATTTCCTGACACCACACACAAAAGTAGACTCCAAATGGTTGAAAGACCTCAATGTGAGACAGGAGTCCATCAAAATCCTAAAGGAGAACACAGGTAGCAAGCACTTCGACCTCAGCCGCAGCAACTTCTTCCTAGAAACATCACCAAAGGCACGGGAAGCCAGGGCAAAAATGAACTATTGGGATTTCATCAAGATAAAAAGCTTTGGCACAGCAAAAGAAACAGTCCACAAAACCAAAAGACAACCGACAGAATGGGAGAAATTATTTGCAAATGACCTATCAGATAAAGGGCTACTACCCAATATGTATAAAAACTTATCAAACTCAACACCCAAAGAACAAATAATCCAATCAAGAAATAGGCAGAAGTCATGAACAGACATTTTTCCAAAGAAGACATCCAAATGGCCCACAGGCACATGAAAAAGTGCTCAACACGGCTTGGCATCAGAGAAATCCAAATGAAAACCTCAATGAGATACCACCTCACACCCGTCAGAATGGCTCAAATGAACAAGTCAGGGAACGACAGAGTTTGGCGGGGATGTGGAGATAGGGGAACCCGCCGACACTGGTGGTGGGAATGCAAGCTGCTGCAACCCCTCTGGAAAACAGTATGGAGGTTCCTCACACAGTTGAAATTAGAGCTACCATTCGATCCAACATTTGCACTCCTGGGTATTTACCCCAAAGATACAAATGTAGGGACCCGAAGCGGTACGTGCACCCCATTGTTTATAGCAGCAATGTCCACAATAGCCAAACTGTGGAAACAGCCAAGATGTCCATCGACAGATGAATAGATAAAGAAGAGGTGGTATATATATACACAATGGACTATTACGCAGCCATCAAAAGGAATGAGATGTTGCCATGGACAACGACGTGGATGGAACTGGAGGGTCCGACGATTAGTGAAATAAGTCAATCAGAGAAAGACATGTATCATATGACCCCACTGATATGAGGGATTCTTAATCTCAGGAACAGAGTGAGGCTTGCTGGAGTGGTCGGGGGTGGGAGGGATGGGGTGGCTGGGTGATAGACATTGGGGAGGGTATGAGCTACGGTGAGCGCTGTGAATTGTGTAAGATTGTTGAATCACAGATCTGTACTTCTGAAACAACGCAACATATTTTAAGAATAAAGGAAAAGAAGGAGACAGCAGGAGTGGAAGAATGAAGGGGAGTTAGTGAGAGGATGAGACGGACCAGGAGAGATGATGGGTTCTGAAAAAAAATCTGAGGTTTCTAGAGGGGAGGTGGGTCGGGGGATTGGTTAGCCTGGTGGTGGGTATTAAAGAGGGCACATTCTCCATGGAGCACTGTGTGTTAGGAACAAACAATGAATCATGGGACACTACACCAAAACAAATGATGTACTCCATGGTGATTAACAAAGCAATAAAAAACAAAGACTGTAATAAGAGATGAAGAAGGACACTATATCCTACTTAAAGGGTCTATCCAACAAGAAGATCTCACAATTGTAAATATCTATGCCCCGAACATGGGAGCATCCAATTATATAAGGCAATTAAGAAGAAAAGCAAAGAAACACATTGACCACCATACAATCATAGTGGGGGACTTTAACACCCCCCCTGACTGAAATGGCCAGATCATCTAAGCAAAAGATCAACAAGGAAATAAAGACTTTAAATGACACACTGGACCAAATGGACTTCACAGACATATTCAGAACGTTCCATCCCAATGCAACGGAATACACATTCTTCTCTAGTGCCCATGGAACATTCTCCAGAATGGATCACATCCTAGGTCACAAATCAGGTCTCAACCGGTACCCAAAGATTGGGATCATTCCCTGCACATTTTCAGACCACAATGTTTTGAAACTAGAACTCAATCACAAGAGGAGAGTCGGAAAGAACTCAAATACATGGAGGCTAAAGAGCATCCTACGAAAGAATGAATGGGTCAACCAGGAAATTAAAGAAGAATTTAAAAAGTTCATGGAAACCAATGAAAATGAAAACTCAACTGTCCAAAATCTTTGGGATACAGCCAAGGCAGTCCTGCGAGGAAAGTATATAGCAATACAAGCCTTTCTCAAGAAACAAGAAAGGTCTCAAATACACACCCAACCCTACACCTAAAGGAGCTGGAGAAAGAACGGCAAATAAAGCCTAAACCCAGCAGGAGAAGAGAAATCATGCAGTTCAGAGCAGAAATCAATGAAATAGAACCCAGAAGAACAGTAGAAGTGATCAACGGAACTAGGAGCTGGTACTTTGAAAGAATTCACAAGATTGATACACCCCTGTCCAGGCTGATCAAAAAGAAAAGAGAAATGACCCAAATCAACAAAATCATGAATGAAAGAGGAGAGATCACAAACAACACCAAAGAAATACAAACAATTATAAGAACGTAATCTGAGCAACCCTAGGGCAGCAAATTCCATAACCTGGAAGAAATGGGTGCATTCCTAGAGATGTGTCAACTAACAAAACTGACCCAGGAAGAAATAGAAAACATGAACAGTCCTATAACCACGAAGGCAATTGAAGTAGTCATCAAAAACCTCCCAAGAAACCAAAGCCCAGGGCCAGATGGTTTCCCAGGGGAATTCTATCAGACATTTAAAGAAGAATTAATACCTATTCTCCTGAAACTGTTCCAAACAATAGAAATGGAAGGAAAACTTCCAAACTCATTTATGAGGCCACCATTACCTTGATTCCAAAACCAGACAAAGATCCCATCAAAAAGGAGAATTAGAGACCAATATCCTTGATGAACATCGATGCAAAAATTCTCACCAAAATACTAGCCAAGAGGACCCAACAGTACATGAAAAGGAGTATTCACCATGACCAAGTGGGATTTATCCCTGGGCTGCAAGGCTGGTTCAACATCCGCAAATCAGTCAACGTGATCAAATACATTAACAAAAGAAAGAACGAGAATCATATGATCCTCTCAATAGATTCAGAAAAATCATTGGACAAAGTACAGCACCCTTTCTGGATCAAAACTCTTCAGAGTATAGGGACAGCGGGTACATACCTCAATATCATAAGAGCCATCTACGAAAACCCTACAGCGAATATCATTCTCAATGGTGAAAAGCTGAGATCTTTTCCCCTAAGGTCAGGAACGCGGCAGGGATAGCCATTCTCACCACTGCTATTCAACATAGTATTAGAAGTCCTAGCCACAGCAATCAGACAACAAAATGTAATCCAAGGCATCCAAATCGGCAGAGAGGAAGTCAAACTCTCACTCTTTGCAGATGATATGATACTTTATGTGGAAAACCCAAAAGACTCCACCCCAAAACTGCTAGAACTCACACAGCAATTCCGTCAAGTAGCAGGCTATAAAATCAATGCACAGGAATCAGTGGCATTCCTATACACCAACAACAAGACAGAAGAGAGACAAATCAAGGAGTCGATCCTATTCACAACTGCACCCAAAACCAGAAGAGACCTAGGAATATATTCATCCCAAGAGGCAAAGGATCTGTACTCAGAAAACTTCAAAATACGCAGGAAAGAAATTGAAGAAGACACAAAGAAACGGAAAAACGTTCCATGCTCATGGATTGGGAGAACCAACATTGTGAAGAGGTCAATGCTACCTAGAGCAATCTACACATGCAATGCAATCCCCATCAAAATACCATCCACTTTTTTCCAGGAAATGGAACAAATACTCCTAAAATTTGAATGGAACCAGAAGAGACCCCGAATAGCCAGAGGAATATTGAGAAAGAAAAGCAAAGCTGGCGGCATCACAATTCTGGACTTCCAGCTCTATGACAAAGCTGTCATCATCAAGACAGTATGGTACTGGCACAAAAACAGACACATGGATCCATGGAACAGAATCGAGAGCCCAGAAATGGACCCTCAACTCTATGGTCAACTTATCTTTGACAGAGCAGGAAGGAATGTCCAATGGCAAAAAGAGAGTCTCTTCAACAACTGGTGTTGGGAGAATTGGACAGCCCCATGCAGAAGAATGACAGTGGACCATTTCCTGACACCACACACAAAAGTAGACTCCAAATGGTTGAAAGACCTCAATGTGAGACAGGAGTCCATCAAAATCCTAAAGGAGAACACAGGTAGCAAGCACTTCGACCTCAGCCGCAGCAACTTCTTCCTAGAAACATCACCAAAGGCACGGGAAGCCAGGGCAAAAATGAACTATTGGGATTTCATCAAGATAAAAAGCTTTGGCACAGCAAAAGAAACAGTCCACAAAACCAAAAGACAACCGACAGAATGGGAGAAATTATTTGCAAATGACCTATCAGATAAAGGGCTACTACCCAATATGTATAAAAACTTATCAAACTCAACACCCAAAGAACAAATAATCCAATCAAGAAATAGGCAGAAGACATGAACAGACATTTTTCCAAAGAAGACATCCAAATGGCCCACAGGCACATGAAAAAGTGCTCAACACGGCTTGGCATCAGAGAAATCCAAATGAAAACCTCAATGAGATACCACCTCACACCCGTCAGAATGGCTCAAATGAACAAGTCAGGGAACGACAGAGTTTGGCGGGGATGTGGAGATAGGGGAACCCGCCGACACTGGTGGTGGGAATGCAAGCTGCTGCAACCCCTCTGGAAAACAGTATGGAGGTTCCTCACACAGTTGAAATTAGAGCTACCATTCGATCCAACATTTGCACTCCTGGGTATTTACCCCAAAGATACAAATGTAGGGACCCGAAGCGGTACGTGCACCCCATTGTTTATAGCAGCAATGTCCACAATAGCCAAACTGTGGAAACAGCCAAGATGTCCATCGACAGATGAATGGATAAAGAAGAGGTGGTATATATATACACAATGGACTATTACGCAGCCATCAAAAGGAATGAGATGTTGCCATGGACAACGACGTGGATGGAACTGGAGGGTCCGACGATTAGTGAAATAAGTCAATCAGAGAAAGACATGTATCATATGACCCCACTGATATGAGGGATTCTTAATCTCAGGAACAGAGTGAGGCTTGCTGGAGTGGTCGGGGGTGGGAGGGATGGGGTGGCTGGGTGATAGACATTGGGGAGGGTATGAGCTACGGTGAGCGCTGTGAATTGTGTAAGATTGTTGAATCACAGATCTGTACTTCTGAAACAACGCAACATATTTTAGGAATAAAGGAAAAGAAGGAGACAGCAGGAGTGGAAGAATGAAGGGGAGTTAGTGAGAGGATGAGACGGACCAGGAGAGATGATGGGTTCTGAAAAAAAAAATCTGAGGTTTCTAGAGGGGAGGTGGGTCGGGGGATTGGTTAGCCTGGTGGTGGGTATTAAAGAGGGCACATTCTCCATGGAGCACTGTGTGTTAGGAACAAACAATGAATCATGGGACACTACACCAAAACAAATGATGTACTCCATGGTGATTAACAAAGCAATAAAAAACAAAGACTGTAATAAGAGATGAAGAAGGACACTATATCCTACTTAAAGGGTCTATCCAACAAGAAGATCTCACAATTGTAAATATCTATGCCCCGAACATGGGAGCATCCAATTATATAAGGCAATTAAGAAGAAAAGCAAAGAAACACATTGACCACCATACAATCATAGTGGGGGACTTTAACACCCCCCCTGACTGAAATGGCCAGATCATCTAAGCAAAAGATCAACAAGGAAATAAAGACTTTAAATGACACACTGGACCAAATGGACTTCACAGACATATTCAGAACGTTCCATCCCAATGCAACGGAATACACCTTCTTCTCTAGTGCCCATGGAACATTCTCCAGAATGGATCACATCCTAGGTCACAAATCAGGTCTCAACCGGTACCCAAAGATTGGGATCATTCCCTGCACATTTTCAGACCACAATGTTTTGAAACTAGAACTCAATCACAAGAGGAGAGTCGGAAAGAACTCAAATACATGGAGGCTAAAGAGCATCCTACGAAAGAATGAATGGGTCAACCAGGAAATTAAAGAAGAATTTAAAAAGTTCATGGAAACCAATGAAAATGAAAACTCAACTGTCCAAAATCTTTGGGATACAGCCAAGGCAGTCCTGCGAGGAAAGTATATAGCAATACAAGCCTTTCTCAAGAAACAAGAAAGGTCTCAAATACACACCCAACCCTACACCTAAAGGAGCTGGAGAAAGAACGGCAAATAAAGCCTAAACCCAGCAGGAGAAGAGAAATCATGCAGTTCAGAGCAGAAATCAATGAAATAGAACCCAGAAGAACAGTAGAAGTGATCAACGGAACTAGGAGCTGGTACTTTGAAAGAATTCACAAGATTGATACACCCCTGTCCAGGCTGATCAAAAAGAAAAGAGAAATGACCCAAATCAACAAAATCATGAATGAAAGAGGAGAGATCACAAACAACACCAAAGAAATACAAACAATTATAAGAACGTAATCTGAGCAACCCTAGGGCAGCAAATTCCATAACCTGGAAGAAATGGGTGCATTCCTAGAGATGTGTCAACTAACAAAACTGACCCAGGAAGAAATAGAAAACATGAACAGTCCTATAACCACGAAGGCAATTGAAGTAGTCATCAAAAACCTCCCAAGAAACCAAAGCCCAGGGCCAGATGGTTTCCCAGGGGAATTCTATCAGACATTTAAAGAAGAATTAATACCTATTCTCCTGAAACTGTTCCAAACAATAGAAATGGAAGGAAAACTTCCAAACTCATTTATGAGGCCACCATTACCTTGATTCCAAAACCAGACAAAGATCCCATCAAAAAGGAGAATTAGAGACCAATATCCTTGATGAACATCGATGCAAAAATTCTCACCAAAATACTAGCCAAGAGGACCCAACAGTACATGAAAAGGAGTATTCACCATGACCAAGTGGGATTTATCCCTGGGATGCAAGGCTGGTTCTACATCCGCAAATCAGTCAACGTGATCAAATACATTAACAAAAGAAAGAACGAGAATCATATGATCCTCTCAATAGATGCAGAAAAAGCATTGGACAAAGTACAGCACCCTTTCTGGATCAAAACTCTTCAGAGTATAGGGACAGCGGGTACATACCTCAATATCATAAGAGCCATCTACGAAAACCCTACAGCGAATATCATTCTCAATGGTGAAAAGCTGAGATCTTTTCCCCTAAGGTCAGGAACGCGGCAGGGATAGCCATTCTCACCACTGCTATTCAACATAGTATTAGAAGTCCTAGCCACAGCAATCAGACAACAAAATGTAATCCAAGGCATCCAAATCGGCAGAGAGGAAGTCAAACTCTCACTCTTGGCAGATGATATGATACTTTATGTGGAAAACCCAAAAGACTCCACCCCAAAACTGCTAGAACTCACACAGCAATTCCGTCAAGTAGCAGGCTATAAAATCAATGCACAGGAATCAGTGGCATTCCTATACACCAACAACAAGACAGAAGAGAGACAAATCAAGGAGTCGATCCCATTCACAACTGCACCCAAAACCAGAAGAGACCTAGGAATATATTCATCCCAAGAGGCAAAGGATCTGTACTCAGAAAACTACAAAATACGCAGGAAAGAAATTGAAGAAGACACAAAGAAACGGAAAAACGTTCCATGCTCATGGATTGGGAGAACCAACATTGTGAAGAGGTCAATGCTACCTAGAGCAATCTACACATGCAATGCAATCCCCATCAAAATACCATCCACTTTTTTCCACGAAATGGAACAAATACTCCTAAAATTTGAATGGAACCTGAAGAGACCCCGAGTAGCCAGAGGAATATTGAGAAAGAAAAGCAAAGCTGGCGGCATCACAATTCTGGACTTCCAGGTCTATGACAAAGCTGTCATCATCAAGACAGTATGGTACTGGCACAAAAACAGACACATGGATCCATGGAACAGAATCGAGAGCCCAGAAATGGACCCTCAACTCTATGGTCAACTTATCTTTGACAGAGCAGGAAGGAATGTCCAATGGCAAAAAGAGAGTCTCTTCAACAACTGGTGTTGGGAGAATTGGACAGCCCCATGCAGAAGAATGACAGTGGACCATTTCCTGACACCACACACAAAAGTAGACTCCAAATGGTTGAAAGACCTCAATGTGAGACAGGAGTCCATCAAAATCCTAAAGGAGAACACAGGTAGCAAGCACTTCGACCTCAGCCGCAGCAACTTCTTCCTAGAAACATCACCAAAGGCACGGGAAGCCAGGGCAAAAATGAACTATTGGGATTTCATCAAGATAAAAAGCTTTGGCACAGCAAAAGAAACAGTCCACAAAACCAAAAGACAACCGACAGAATGGGAGAAATTATTTGCAAATGACCTATCAGATAAAGGGCTACTACCCAATATGTATAAAAACTTATCAAACTCAACACCCAAAGAACAAATAATCCAATCAAGAAATAGGCAGAAGACATGAACAGACATTTTTCCAAAGAAGACATCCAAATGGCCCACAGGCACATGAAAAAGTGCTCAACACGGCTTGGCATCAGAGAAATCCAAATGAAAACCTCAATGAGATACCACCTCACACCCGTCAGAATGGCTCAAATGAACAAGTCAGGGAACGACAGAGTTTGGCGGGGATGTGGAGATAGGGGAACCCGCCGACACTGGTGGTGGGAATGCAAGCTGCTGCAACCCCTCTGGAAAACAGTATGGAGGTTCCTCACACAGTTGAAATTAGAGCTACCATTCGATCCAACATTTGCACTCCTGGGTATTTACCCCAAAGATACAAATGTAGGGACCCGAAGCGGTACGTGCACCCCATTGTTTATAGCAGCAATGTCCACAATAGCCAAACTGTGGAAACAGCCAAGATGTCCATCGACAGATGAATGGATAAAGAAGAGGTGGTATATATATACACAATGGACTTTTACGCAGCCATCAAAAGGAATGAGATGTTGCCATGGACAACGACGTGGATGGAACTGGAGGGTCCGACGATTAGTGAAATAAGTCAATCAGAGAAAGACATGTATCATATGACCCCACTGATATGAGGGATTCTTAATCTCAGGAACAGAGTGAGGCTTGCTGGAGTGGTCGGGGGTGGGAGGGATGGCGTGGCTGGGTGATAGACATTGGGGAGGGTATGAGCTACGGTGAGCGCTGTGAATTGTGTAAGACTGTTGAATCACAGATCTGTACTTCTGAAACAACGCAACATATTTTAAGAATAAAGGAAAAGAAGGAGACAGCAGGAGTGGAAGAATGAAGGGGAGTTAGTGAGAGGATGAGACGGACCAGGAGAGATGATGGGTTCTGAAAAAAAATCTGAGGTTTCTAGAGGGGAGGTGGGTCGGGGGATTGGTTAGCCTGGTGGTGGGTATTAAAGAGGGCACATTCTCCATGGAGCACTGTGTGTAAGGAACAAACAATGAATCATGGGACACTACACCAAAACAAATGATGTACTCCATGGTGATTAACAAAGCAATAAAAAACAAAGACTGTAATAAGAGATGAAGAAGGACACTATATCCTACTTAATGGGTCTATCCAACAAGAAGATCTCACAATTGTAAATATCTATGCCCCGAACTTGGGAGCATCCAATTATATAAGGCAATTAAGAAGAAAAGCAAAGAAACACATTGACCACCATACAATCATAGTGGGGGACTTTAACACCCCCCCTGACTGAAATGGCCAGATCATCTAAGCAAAAGATCAACAAGGAAATAAAGACTTTAAATGACACACTGGACCAAATGGACTTCACAGACATATTCAGAACGTTCCATCCCAATGCAACGGAATACACATTCTTCTCTAGTGCCCATGGAACATTCTCCAGAATGGATCACATCCTAGGTCACAAATCAGGTCTCAACCGGTACCCAAAGATTGGGATCATTCCCTGCACATTTTCAGACCACAATGTTTTGAAACTAGAACTCAATCACAAGAGGAGAGTCGGAAAGAACTCAAATACATGGAGGCTAAAGAGCATCCTACGAAAGAATGAATGGGTCAACCAGGAAATTAAAGAAGAATTTAAAAAGTTCATGGAAACCAATGAAAATGAAAACTCAACTGTCCAAAATCTTTGGGATACAGCCAAGGCAGTCCTGCGAGGAAAGTATATAGCAATACAAGCCTTTCTCAAGAAACAAGAAAGGTCTCAAATACACACCCAACCCTACACCTAAAGGAGCTGGAGAAAGAACGGCAAATAAAGCCTAAACCCAGCAGGAGAAGAGAAATCATGCAGTTCAGAGCAGAAATCAATGAAATAGAACCCAGAAGAACGGTAGAAGTGATCAACGGAACTAGGAGCTGGTACTTTGAAAGAATTCACAAGATTGATACACCCCTGTCCAGGCTGATCAAAAAGAAAAGAGAAATGACCCAAATCAACAAAATCATGAATGAAAGAGGAGAGATCACAAACAACACCAAAGAAATACAAACAATTATAAGAACGTAATCTGAGCAACCCTAGGGCAGCAAATTCCATAACCTGGAAGAAATGGGTGCATTCCTAGAGATGTGTCAACTAACAAAACTGACCCAGGAAGAAATAGAAAACATGAACAGTCCTATAACCACGAAGGCAATTGAAGTAGTCATCAAAAACCTCCCAAGAAACCAAAGCCCAGGGCCAGATGGTTTCCCAGGGGAATTCTATCAGACATTTAAAGAAGAATTAATACCTATTCTCCTGAAACTGTTCCAAACAATAGAAATGGAAGGAAAACTTCCAAACTCATTTATGAGGCCACCATTACCTTGATTCCAAAACCAGACAAAGATCCCATCAAAAAGGAGAATTAGAGACCAATATCCTTGATGAACATCGATGCAAAATTTCTCACCAAAATACTAGCCAAGAGGACCAAACAGTACATGAAAAGGAGTATTCACCATGACCAAGTGGGATTTATCCCTGGGCTGCAAGGCTGGTTCAACATCCGCAAATCAGTCAACGTGATCAAATACATTAACAAAAGAAAGAACGAGAATCATATGATCCTCTCAATAGATGCAGAAAAAGCATTGGACAAAGTACAGCACCCTTTCTGGATCAAAACTCTTCAGAGTATAGGGACAGCGGGTACATACCTCAATATCATAAAAGCCATCTACGAAAACCCTACAGCGAATATCATTCTCAATGGGGAAAAGCTGAGATCTTTTCCCCTAAGGTCAGGAACGCGGCAGGGATAGCCATTCTCACCACTGCTATTCAACATAGTATTAGAAGTCCTAGCCACAGCAATCAGACAACAAAATGTAATCCAAGGCATCCAAATCGGCAGAGAGGAAGTCAAACTCTCACTCTTGGCAGATGATATGATACTTTATGTGGAAAACCCAAAAGACTCCACCCCAAAACTGCTAGAACTCACACAGCAATTCCGTCAAGTAGCAGGCTATAAAATCAATGCACAGGAATCAGTGGCATACCTATACACCAACAACAAGACAGAAGAGAGACAAATCAAGGAGTCGATCCTATTCACAACTGCACCCAAAACCAGAAGAGACCTAGGAATATATTCATCCCAAGAGGCAAGGGATCTGTACTCAGAAATCTACAAAATACGCAGGAAAGAAATTGAAGAAGACACAAAGAAACGGAAAAACGTTCCATGCTCATGGATTGGGAGAACCAACATTGTGAAGAGGTCAATGCTACCTAGAGCAATCTACACATGCAATGCAATCCCCATCAAAATACCATCCACTTTTTTCCACGAAATGGAACAAATAATCCTAAAATTTGAATGGAACCTGAAGAGACCCCGAGTAGCCAGAGGAATATTGAGAAAGAAAAGCAAAGCTGGCGGCATCACAATTCTGGACTTCCAGCTCTATGACAAAGCTGTCATCATCAAGACAGTATGGTACTGGCACAAAAACAGACACATGGATCCATGGAACAGAATCGAGAGCCCAGAAATGGACCCTCAACTCTATGGTCAACTTATCTTTGACAGAGCAGGAAGGAATGTCCAATGGCAAAAAGAGAGTCTCTTCAACAACTGGTGTTGGGAGAATTGGACAGCCCCATGCAGAAGAATGACAGTGGACCATTTCCTGACACCACACACAAAAGTAGACTCCAAATGGTTGAAAGACCTCAATGTGAGACAGGAGTCCATCAAAATCCTAAAGGAGAACACAGGTAGCAAGCACTTCGACCTCAGCCGCAGCAACTTCTTCCTAGAAACATCACCAAAGGCACGGGAAGCCAGGGCAAAAATGAACTATTGGGATTTCATCAAGATAAAAAGCTTTGGCACAGCAAAAGAAACAGTCCACAAAACCAAAAGACAACCGACAGAATGGGAGAAATTATTTGCAAATGACCTATCAGATAAAGGGCTACTACCCAATATGTATAAAAACTTATCAAACTCAACACCCAAAGAACAAATAATCCAATCAAGAAATAGGCAGAAGACATGAACAGACATTTTTCCAAAGAAGACATCCAAATGGCCCACAGGCACATGAAAAAGTGCTCAACACGGCTTGGCATCAGAGAAATCCAAATGAAAACCTCAATGAGATACCACCTCACACCCGTCAGAATGGCTCAAATGAACATGTCAGGGAACGACAGAGTTTGGCGGGGATGTGGAGATAGGGGAACCCGCCGACACTGGTGGTGGGAATGCAAGCTGCTGCAACCCCTCTGGAAAACAGTATGGAGGTTCCTCACACAGTTGAAATTAGAGCTACCATTCGATCCAACATTTGCACTCCTGGGTATTTACCCCAAAGATACAAATGTAGGGACCCGAAGCGGTACGTGCACCCCATTGTTTATAGCAGCAATGTCCACAATAGCCAAACTGTGGAAACAGCCAAGATGTCCATCGACAGATGAATGGATAAAGAAGAGGTGGTATATATATACACAATGGACTATTACGCAGCCATCAAAAGGAATGAGATGTTGCCATGGACAACGACGTGGATGGAACTGGAGGGTCCGACGATTAGTGAAATAAGTCAATCAGAGAAAGACATGTATCATATGACCCCACTGATATGAGGGATTCTTAATCTCAGGAACAGAGTGAGGCTTGCTGGAGTGGTCGGGGGTGGGAGGGATGGGGTGGCTGGGTGATAGACATTGGGGAGTGTATGAGCTACGGTGAGCGCTGTGAATTGTGTAAGATTGTTGAATCACAGATCTGTACTTCTGAAACAACGCAACATATTTTAAGAATAAAGGAAAAGAAGGAGACAGCAGGAGTGGAAGAATGAAGGGGAGTTAGTGAGAGGATGAGACGGACCAGGAGAGATGATGGGTTCTGAAAAAAAATCTGAGGTTTCTAGAGGGGAGGTGGGTCGGGGGATTGGTTAGCCTGGTGGTGGGTATTAAAGAGGGCACATTCTCCATGGAGCACTGTGTGTTAGGAACAAACAATGAATCATGGGACACTACACCAAAACAAATGATGTACTCCATGGTGATTAACAAAGCAATAAAAAACAAAGACTGTAATAAGAGATGAAGAAGGACACTATATCCTACTTAATGGGTCTATCCAACAAGAAGATCTCACAATTGTAAATATCTATGCCCCGAACATGGGAGCATCCAATTATATAAGGCAATTAAGAAGAAAAGCAAAGAAACACATTGACCACCATACAATCATAGTGGGGGACTTTAACACCCCCCCTGACTGAAATGGCCAGATCATCTAAGCAAAAGATCAACAAGGAAATAAAGACTTTAAATGACACACTGGACCAAATGGACTTCACAGACATATTCAGAACGTTCCATCCCAATGCAACGGAATACACATTCTTCTCTAGTGCCCATGGAACATTCTCCAGAATGGATCACATCCTAGGTCACAAATCAGGTCTCAACCGGTACCCAAAGATTGGGATCATTCCCTGCACATTTTCAGACCACAATGTTTTGAAACTAGAACTCAATCACAAGAGGAGAGTCGGAAAGAACTCAAATACATGGAGGCTAAAGAGCATCCTACGAAAGAATGAATGGGTCAACCAGGAAATTAAAGAAGAATTTAAAAAGTTCATGGAAACCAATGAAAATGAAAACTCAACTGTCCAAAATCTTTGGGATACAGCCAAGGCAGTCCTGCGAGGAAAGTATATAGCAATACAAGCCTTTCTCAAGAAACAAGAAAGGTCTCAAATACACACCCAACCCTACACCTAAAGGAGCTGGAGAAAGAACGGCAAATAAAGCCTAAACCCAGCAGGAGAAGAGAAATCATGCAGTTCAGAGCAGAAATCAATGAAATAGAACCCAGAAGAACGGTAGAAGTGATCAACGGAACTAGGAGCTGGTACTTTGAAAGAATTCACAAGATTGATACACCCCTGTCCAGGCTGATCAAAAAGAAAAGAGAAATGACCCAAATCAACAAAATCATGAATGAAAGAGGAGAGATCACAAACAACACCAAAGAAATACAAACAATTATAAGAACGTAATCTGAGCAACCCTAGGGCAGCAAATTCCATAACCTGGAAGAAATGGGTGCATTCCTAGAGATGTGTCAACTAACAAAACTGACCCAGGAAGAAATAGAAAACATGAACAGTCCTATAACCACGAAGGCAATTGAAGTAGTCATCAAAAACCTCCCAAGAAACCAAAGCCCAGGGCCAGATGGTTTCCCAGGGGAATTCTATCAGACATTTAAAGAAGAATTAATACCTATTCTCCTGAAACTGTTCCAAACAATAGAAATGGAAGGAAAACTTCCAAACTCATTTATGAGGCCACCATTACCTTGATTCCAAAACCAGACAAAGATCCCATCAAAAAGGAGAATTAGAGACCAATATCCTTGATGAACATCGATGCAAAAATTCTCACCAAAATACTAGCCAAGAGGACCCAACAGTACATGAAAAGGAGTATTCACCATGACCAAGTGGGATTTATCCCTGGGATGCAAGGCTGGTTCTACATCCGCAAATCAGTCAACGTGATCAAATACATTAACAAAAGAAAGAACGAGAATCATATGATCCTCTCAATAGATGCAGAAAAAGCATTGGACAAAGTACAGCACCCTTTCTGGATCAAAACTCTTCAGAGTATAGGGACAGCGGGTACATACCTCAATATCATAAGAGCCATCTACGAAAACCCTACAGCGAATATCATTCTCAATGGTGAAAAGCTGAGATCTTTTCCCCTAAGGTCAGGAACGCGGCAGGGATAGCCATTCTCACCACTGCTATTCAACATAGTATTAGAAGTCCTAGCCACAGCAATCAGACAACAAAATGTAATCCAAGGCATCCAAATCGGCAGAGAGGAAGTCAAACTCTCACTCTTGGCAGATGATATGATACTTTATGTGGAAAACCCAAAAGACTCCACCCCAAAACTGCTAGAACTCACACAGCAATTCCGTCAAGTAGCAGGCTATAAAATCAATGCACAGGAATCAGTGGCATTCCTATACACCAACAACAAGACAGAAGAGAGACAAATCAAGGAGTCGATCCCATTCACAACTGCACCCAAAACCAGAAGAGACCTAGGAATATATTCATCCCAAGAGGCAAAGGATCTGTACTCAGAAAACTACAAAATACGCAGGAAAGAAATTGAAGAAGACACAAAGAAACGGAAAAACGTTCCATGCTCATGGATTGGGAGAACCAACATTGTGAAGAGGTCAATGCTACCTAGAGCAATCTACACATGCAATGCAATCCCCATCAAAATACCATCCACTTTTTTCCACGAAATGGAACAAATACTCCTAAAATTTGAATGGAACCTGAAGAGACCCCGAGTAGCCAGAGGAATATTGAGAAAGAAAAGCAAAGCTGGCGGCATCACAATTCTGGACTTCCAGGTCTATGACAAAGCTGTCATCATCAAGACAGTATGGTACTGGCACAAAAACAGACACATGGATCCATGGAACAGAATCGAGAGCCCAGAAATGGACCCTCAACTCTATGGTCAACTTATCTTTGACAGAGCAGGAAGGAATGTCCAATGGCAAAAAGAGAGTCTCTTCAACAACTGGTGTTGGGAGAATTGGACAGCCCCATGCAGAAGAATGACAGTGGACCATTTCCTGACACCACACACAAAAGTAGACTCCAAATGGTTGAAAGACCTCAATGTGAGACAGGAGTCCATCAAAATCCTAAAGGAGAACACAGGTAGCAAGCACTTCGACCTCAGCCGCAGCAACTTCTTCCTAGAAACATCACCAAAGGCACGGGAAGCCAGGGCAAAAATGAACTATTGGGATTTCATCAAGATAAAAAGCTTTGGCACAGCAAAAGAAACAGTCCACAAAACCAAAAGACAACCGACAGAATGGGAGAAATTATTTGCAAATGACCTATCAGATAAAGGGCTACTACCCAATATGTATAAAAACTTATCAAACTCAACACCCAAAGAACAAATAATCCAATCAAGAAATAGGCAGAAGACATGAACAGACATTTTTCCAAAGAAGACATCCAAATGGCCCACAGGCACATGAAAAAGTGCTCAACACGGCTTGGCATCAGAGAAATCCAAATGAAAACCTCAATGAGATACCACCTCACACCCGTCAGAATGGCTCAAATGAACAAGTCAGGGAACGACAGAGTTTGGCGGGGATGTGGAGATAGGGGAACCCGCCGACACTGGTGGTGGGAATGCAAGCTGCTGCAACCCCTCTGGAAAACAGTATGGAGGTTCCTCACACAGTTGAAATTAGAGCTACCATTCGATCCAACATTTGCACTCCTGGGTATTTACCCCAAAGATACAAATGTAGGGACCCGAAGCGGTACGTGCACCCCATTGTTTATAGCAGCAATGTCCACAATAGCCAAACTGTGGAAACAGCCAAGATGTCCATCGACAGATGAATGGATAAAGAAGAGGTGGTATATATATACACAATGGACTTTTACGCAGCCATCAAAAGGAATGAGATGTTGCCATGGACAACGACGTGGATGGAACTGGAGGGTCCGACGATTAGTGAAATAAGTCAATCAGAGAAAGACATGTATCATATGACCCCACTGATATGAGGGATTCTTAATCTCAGGAACAGAGTGAGGCTTGCTGGAGTGGTCGGGGGTGGGAGGGATGGCGTGGCTGGGTGATAGACATTGGGGAGGGTATGAGCTACGGTGAGCGCTGTGAATTGTGTAAGACTGTTGAATCACAGATCTGTACTTCTGAAACAACGCAACATATTTTAAGAATAAAGGAAAAGAAGGAGACAGCAGGAGTGGAAGAATGAAGGGGAGTTAGTGAGAGGATGAGACGGACCAGGAGAGATGATGGGTTCTGAAAAAAAATCTGAGGTTTCTAGAGGGGAGGTGGGTCGGGGGATTGGTTAGCCTGGTGGTGGGTATTAAAGAGGGCACATTCTCCATGGAGCACTGTGTGTAAGGAACAAACAATGAATCATGGGACACTACACCAAAACAAATGATGTACTCCATGGTGATTAACAAAGCAATAAAAAACAAAGACTGTAATAAGAGATGAAGAAGGACACTATATCCTACTTAATGGGTCTATCCAACAAGAAGATCTCACAATTGTAAATATCTATGCCCCGAACTTGGGAGCATCCAATTATATAAGGCAATTAAGAAGAAAAGCAAAGAAACACATTGACCACCATACAATCATAGTGGGGGACTTTAACACCCCCCCTGACTGAAATGGCCAGATCATCTAAGCAAAAGATCAACAAGGAAATAAAGACTTTAAATGACACACTGGACCAAATGGACTTCACAGACATATTCAGAACGTTCCATCCCAATGCAACGGAATACACATTCTTCTCTAGTGCCCATGGAACATTCTCCAGAATGGATCACATCCTAGGTCACAAATCAGGTCTCAACCGGTACCCAAAGATTGGGATCATTCCCTGCACATTTTCAGACCACAATGTTTTGAAACTAGAACTCAATCACAAGAGGAGAGTCGGAAAGAACTCAAATACATGGAGGCTAAAGAGCATCCTACGAAAGAATGAATGGGTCAACCAGGAAATTAAAGAAGAATTTAAAAAGTTCATGGAAACCAATGAAAATGAAAACTCAACTGTCCAAAATCTTTGGGATACAGCCAAGGCAGTCCTGCGAGGAAAGTATATAGCAATACAAGCCTTTCTCAAGAAACAAGAAAGGTCTCAAATACACACCCAACCCTACACCTAAAGGAGCTGGAGAAAGAACGGCAAATAAAGCCTAAACCCAGCAGGAGAAGAGAAATCATGCAGTTCAGAGCAGAAATCAATGAAATAGAACCCAGAAGAACGGTAGAAGTGATCAACGGAACTAGGAGCTGGTACTTTGAAAGAATTCACAAGATTGATACACCCCTGTCCAGGCTGATCAAAAAGAAAAGAGAAATGACCCAAATCAACAAAATCATGAATGAAAGAGGAGAGATCACAAACAACACCAAAGAAATACAAACAATTATAAGAACGTAATCTGAGCAACCCTAGGGCAGCAAATTCCATAACCTGGAAGAAATGGGTGCATTCCTAGAGATGTGTCAACTAACAAAACTGACCCAGGAAGAAATAGAAAACATGAACAGTCCTATAACCACGAAGGCAATTGAAGTAGTCATCAAAAACCTCCCAAGAAACCAAAGCCCAGGGCCAGATGGTTTCCCAGGGGAATTCTATCAGACATTTAAAGAAGAATTAATACCTATTCTCCTGAAACTGTTCCAAACAATAGAAATGGAAGGAAAACTTCCAAACTCATTTATGAGGCCACCATTACCTTGATTCCAAAACCAGACAAAGATCCCATCAAAAAGGAGAATTAGAGACCAATATCCTTGATGAACATCGATGCAAAATTTCTCACCAAAATACTAGCCAAGAGGACCAAACAGTACATGAAAAGGAGTATTCACCATGACCAAGTGGGATTTATCCCTGGGCTGCAAGGCTGGTTCAACATCCGCAAATCAGTCAACGTGATCAAATACATTAACAAAAGAAAGAACGAGAATCATATGATCCTCTCAATAGATGCAGAAAAAGCATTGGACAAAGTACAGCACCCTTTCTGGATCAAAACTCTTCAGAGTATAGGGACAGCGGGTACATACCTCAATATCATAAAAGCCATCTACGAAAACCCTACAGCGAATATCATTCTCAATGGGGAAAAGCTGAGATCTTTTCCCCTAAGGTCAGGAACGCGGCAGGGATAGCCATTCTCACCACTGCTATTCAACATAGTATTAGAAGTCCTAGCCACAGCAATCAGACAACAAAATGTAATCCAAGGCATCCAAATCGGCAGAGAGGAAGTCAAACTCTCACTCTTGGCAGATGATATGATACTTTATGTGGAAAACCCAAAAGACTCCACCCCAAAACTGCTAGAACTCACACAGCAATTCCGTCAAGTAGCAGGCTATAAAATCAATGCACAGGAATCAGTGGCATACCTATACACCAACAACAAGACAGAAGAGAGACAAATCAAGGAGTCGATCCTATTCACAACTGCACCCAAAACCAGAAGAGACCTAGGAATATATTCATCCCAAGAGGCAAGGGATCTGTACTCAGAAATCTACAAAATACGCAGGAAAGAAATTGAAGAAGACACAAAGAAACGGAAAAACGTTCCATGCTCATGGATTGGGAGAACCAACATTGTGAAGAGGTCAATGCTACCTAGAGCAATCTACACATGCAATGCAATCCCCATCAAAATACCATCCACTTTTTTCCACGAAATGGAACAAATAATCCTAAAATTTGAATGGAACCTGAAGAGACCCCGAGTAGCCAGAGGAATATTGAGAAAGAAAAGCAAAGCTGGCGGCATCACAATTCTGGACTTCCAGCTCTATGACAAAGCTGTCATCATCAAGACAGTATGGTACTGGCACAAAAACAGACACATGGATCCATGGAACAGAATCGAGAGCCCAGAAATGGACCCTCAACTCTATGGTCAACTTATCTTTGACAGAGCAGGAAGGAATGTCCAATGGCAAAAAGAGAGTCTCTTCAACAACTGGTGTTGGGAGAATTGGACAGCCCCATGCAGAAGAATGACAGTGGACCATTTCCTGACACCACACACAAAAGTAGACTCCAAATGGTTGAAAGACCTCAATGTGAGACAGGAGTCCATCAAAATCCTAAAGGAGAACACAGGTAGCAAGCACTTCGACCTCAGCCGCAGCAACTTCTTCCTAGAAACATCACCAAAGGCACGGGAAGCCAGGGCAAAAATGAACTATTGGGATTTCATCAAGATAAAAAGCTTTGGCACAGCAAAAGAAACAGTCCACAAAACCAAAAGACAACCGACAGAATGGGAGAAATTATTTGCAAATGACCTATCAGATAAAGGGCTACTACCCAATATGTATAAAAACTTATCAAACTCAACACCCAAAGAACAAATAATCCAATCAAGAAATAGGCAGAAGACATGAACAGACATTTTTCCAAAGAAGACATCCAAATGGCCCACAGGCACATGAAAAAGTGCTCAACACGGCTTGGCATCAGAGAAATCCAAATGAAAACCTCAATGAGATACCACCTCACACCCGTCAGAATGGCTCAAATGAACATGTCAGGGAACGACAGAGTTTGGCGGGGATGTGGAGATAGGGGAACCCGCCGACACTGGTGGTGGGAATGCAAGCTGCTGCAACCCCTCTGGAAAACAGTATGGAGGTTCCTCACACAGTTGAAATTAGAGCTACCATTCGATCCAACATTTGCACTCCTGGGTATTTACCCCAAAGATACAAATGTAGGGACCCGAAGCGGTACGTGCACCCCATTGTTTATAGCAGCAATGTCCACAATAGCCAAACTGTGGAAACAGCCAAGATGTCCATCGACAGATGAATGGATAAAGAAGAGGTGGTATATATATACACAATGGACTATTACGCAGCCATCAAAAGGAATGAGATGTTGCCATGGACAACGACGTGGATGGAACTGGAGGGTCCGACGATTAGTGAAATAAGTCAATCAGAGAAAGACATGTATCATATGACCCCACTGATATGAGGGATTCTTAATCTCAGGAACAGAGTGAGGCTTGCTGGAGTGGTCGGGGGTGGGAGGGATGGGGTGGCTGGGTGATAGACATTGGGGAGTGTATGAGCTACGGTGAGCGCTGTGAATTGTGTAAGATTGTTGAATCACAGATCTGTACTTCTGAAACAACGCAACATATTTTAAGAATAAAGGAAAAGAAGGAGACAGCAGGAGTGGAAGAATGAAGGGGAGTTAGTGAGAGGATGAGACGGACCAGGAGAGATGATGGGTTCTGAAAAAAAATCTGAGGTTTCTAGAGGGGAGGTGGGTCGGGGGATTGGTTAGCCTGGTGGTGGGTATTAAAGAGGGCACATTCTCCATGGAGCACTGTGTGTTAGGAACAAACAATGAATCATGGGACACTACACCAAAACAAATGATGTACTCCATGGTGATTAACAAAGCAATAAAAAACAAAGACTGTAATAAGAGATGAAGAAGGACACTATATCCTACTTAATGGGTCTATCCAACAAGAAGATCTCACAATTGTAAATATCTATGCCCCGAACATGGGAGCATCCAATTATATAAGGCAATTAAGAAGAAAAGCAAAGAAACACATTGACCACCATACAATCATAGTGGGGGACTTTAACACCCCCCCTGACTGAAATGGCCAGATCATCTAAGCAAAAGATCAACAAGGAAATAAAGACTTTAAATGACACACTGGACCAAATGGACTTCACAGACATATTCAGAACGTTCCATCCCAATGCAACGGAATACACATTCTTCTCTAGTGCCCATGGAACATTCTCCAGAATGGATCACATCCTAGGTCACAAATCAGGTCTCAACCGGTACCCAAAGATTGGGATCATTCCCTGCACATTTTCAGACCACAATGTTTTGAAACTAGAACTCAATCACAAGAGGAGAGTCGGAAAGAACTCAAATACATGGAGGCTAAAGAGCATCCTACGAAAGAATGAATGGGTCAACCAGGAAATTAAAGAAGAATTTAAAAAGTTCATGGAAACCAATGAAAATGAAAACTCAACTGTCCAAAATCTTTGGGATACAGCCAAGGCAGTCCTGCGAGGAAAGTATATAGCAATACAAGCCTTTCTCAAGAAACAAGAAAGGTCTCAAATACACACCCAACCCTACACCTAAAGGAGCTGGAGAAAGAACGGCAAATAAAGCCTAAACCCAGCAGGAGAAGAGAAATCATGCAGTTCAGAGCAGAAATCAATGAAATAGAACCCAGAAGAACGGTAGAAGTGATCAACGGAACTAGGAGCTGGTACTTTGAAAGAATTCACAAGATTGATACACCCCTGTCCAGGCTGATCAAAAAGAAAAGAGAAATGACCCAAATCAACAAAATCATGAATGAAAGAGGAGAGATCACAAACAACACCAAAGAAATACAAACAATTATAAGAACGTAATCTGAGCAACCCTAGGGCAGCAAATTCCATAACCTGGAAGAAATGGGTGCATTCCTAGAGATGTGTCAACTAACAAAACTGACCCAGGAAGAAATAGAAAACATGAACAGTCCTATAACCACGAAGGCAATTGAAGTAGTCATCAAAAACCTCCCAAGAAACCAAAGCCCAGGGCCAGATGGTTTCCCAGGGGAATTCTATCAGACATTTAAAGAAGAATTAATACCTATTCTCCTGAAACTGTTCCAAACAATAGAAATGGAAGGAAAACTTCCAAACTCATTTATGAGGCCACCATTACCTTGATTCCAAAACCAGACAAAGATCCCATCAAAAAGGAGAATTAGAGACCAATATCCTTGATGAACATCGATGCAAAAATTCTCACCAAAATACTAGCCAAGAGGACCCAACAGTACATGAAAAGGAGTCTTCACCATGACCAAGTGGGATTTATCCCTGGGCTGCAAGGCTGGTTCAACATCCGCAAATCAGTCAACGTGATCAAATACATTAACAAAAGAAAGAACGAGCATCATATGATCCTCTCAATAGATGCAGAAAAAGCATTGGACAAAGTACAGCACCCTTTCTGGATCAAAACTCTTCAGAGTATAGGGACAGCGGGTACATACCTCAATATCATAAAAGCCATCTACGAAAACGGTACAGCGAATATCATTCTCAATGGGGAAAAGCTGAGATCTTTTCCCCTAAAGTCAGCAACGCGGCAGGGATAGCCACTCTCACCACTCCTATTCAACATAGTATTAGAAGTCCTAGCCACAGCAATCAGACAACAAAAAGTAATCCAAGGCATCCAAATCGGCAGAGAGGAAGTCAAACTCTCACTCTTGGCAGATGATATGATACTTTATGTGGAAAACCCAAAAGACTCCACCCCAAAACTGCTAGAACTCACACAGCAATTCCGTCAAGTAGCAGGCTATAAAATCAATGCACAGGAATCAGTGGCATTCCTATACACCAACAACAAGACAGAAGAGAGACAAATCAAGGAGTCGATCCCATTCACAACTGCACCCAAAACCAGAAGAGACCTAGGAATATATTGAACCCAAGAGGCAAGGGATCTGTACTCAGAAAACTACAAAATACGCAGGAAAGAAATTGAAGAAGACACAAAGAATCGGAAAAACGTTCCATGCTCATGGATTGGGAGAACCAACATTGTGAAGAGGTCAATGCTACCTAGAGCAATCTACACATGCAATGCAATCCCCATCAAAATAGCATCCACTTTTTTCCACGAAATGGAACAAATAATCCTAAAATTTGAATGGAACCTGAAGAGACCCCGAGTAGCCAGAGGAATATTGAGAAAGAAAAGCAAAGCTGGCGGCATCACAATTCTGGACTTCCAGCTCTATGACAAAGCTGTCATCATCAAGACAGTATGGTACTGGCACAAAAACAGACACATGGATCCATGGAACAGAATCGAGAGCCCAGAAATGGACCCTCAACTCTATGGTCAACTTATCTTTGACAGAGCAGGAAAGAATGTCCAATGGCAAAAAGAGAGTCTCTTCAACAATTGGTGTTGGGAGAATTGGACAGCCCCATGCAGAAGAATGACACTGGACCATTTCCTGACACCACACACAGAAGTAGACGCCAAATGGTTGAAAGACCTCAATGTGAGACAGGAGTCCATCAAAATCCTAAAGGAGAACACAGGTAGCAAGCTCTTCGACCTCAGCCGCAGCAACTTCTTCCTAGAAACATCACCAAAGGCACGGGAAGCCAGGGCAAAAATGAACTATTGGGATTTCATCAAGATAAAAAGCTTTGGCACAGCAAAAGAAACAGTCCACAAAACCAAAAGACAACCGACAGAATGGGAGAAATTATTTGCAAATGACCTATCAGATAAAGGGCTACTATCCAATATGTATAAAAACTTATCAAACTCAACACCCAAAGAACAAATAATCCAATCAAGAAATAGGCAGAACACATGAACAGACATTTTTCCAAAGAAGACATCCAAATGGCCCACAGGCACATGAAAAAGTGCTCAACACGGCTCGGCATCAGGGAAATCCAAATCAAAACCTCAATGAGATACCACCTCACACCCGTCAGAATGGCTCAAATGAACAAGTCAGGGAACGACAGAGGTTGGCGGGGATGTGGAGAAAGGGGAACCCTCCTACACTGGTGGTGGGAATGCAAGCTGGTGCAACCCCTCTGGAAAAGTGTATGGAGGTTCCTCAAACAGTTATAATTAGAGCTACCATTCGATCCAGCAATTGCACTCCTGGGTATTTACCCCAAAGATACAAATGTAGGGACCCGAAGCGGTACGTGCACCCCATTGTTTATAGCAGCAATATCCACAATAGCCAAACGGTGGAAAGAGCCAAGATGTCCATCGACAGATGAATGGATAAAGAAGAGGTGGTATATATATACACAATGGACTATTACGCAGCCATCAAAAGGAATGAGGTGTTGCCATGGACAACGACGTGGATGGAACTGGAGGGTCCGACGATTAGTGAAATAAGTCAATCAGAGAAAGACATGTATCATATGACCTCACTGATATGAGGGATTCTTAATCTCAGGAACAGAGTGAGGCTTGCTGGAGTGGTCGGGGGGGGGGATGGGGTGGCTGGGTGATAGACTTTGGGGAGGGTATGAGCTACGGTGAGCGCTGTGAATTGTGTAAGACTGTTGAATCACAGATCTGTACTTCTGAAACAAATAACGCAACATATTTTAAGAATAAAGGAAAACAAGGAGACAGCAGGAGAGGAAGAATGAAGGGGAGTTTGTGAGAGGGCGAGACGGAGCAGGAGAGATGATGGATTCTGAAAAAGAATCCGAGGTTTCTAGAGGGGAGGTGGGTCGGTGGATTGGTTTGACTGGTGATTGTTATTAAAGAGGGCACATTCTGCATGGAGCACTGTGTGTTAGGAACAAACAATGAATCATGGGACAGTACACCAAAACAAATGATGTAGTACATGGTGATTAACAAAGCAATAAAAAACAAAGACTGTAATAAGAGATGGAGAAGGACACTATATCCTACTTAACGGGTCTATCCAACAAGAAGATCTCACAATTGTAAATATCTATGCCCCGAACATGGGAGCATCCAATTATATAAGGCAATTAAGAAGAAAAGCAAAGAAACACATTGACCACCATACAATCATAGTGGGGGACTTTAACACCCCCCCTGACTGAAATGGCCAGATCATCTAAGCAAAAGATCAACAAGGAAATAAAGACTTTAAATGACACACTGGACCAAATGGACTTCACAGACATATTCAGAACGTTCCATCCCAATGCAACGGAATACACATTCTTCTCTAGTGCCCATGGAACATTCTCCAGAATGGATCACATCCTAGGACACAAATCAGGTCTCAACCGGTACCCAAAGATTGGGATCATTCCCTGCACATTTTCAGACCACAATGTTTTGAAACTAGAACTCAATCACAAGAGGAGAGTCGGAAAGAACTCAAATACATGGAGGCTAAAGAGCATCCTACGAAAGAATGAATGGGTCAACCAGGAAATTAAAGAAGAATTTAAAAAGTTCATGGAAACCAATGAAAATGAAAACTCAACTGTCCAAAATCTTTGGGATACAGCCAAGGCAGTCCTGCGAGGAAAGTATATAGCAATACAAGCCTTTCTCAAGAAACAAGAAAGGTCTCAAATACACACCCAACCCTACACCTAAAGGAGCTGGAGAAAGAACGGCAAATAAAGCCTAAACCCAGCAGGAGAAGAGAAATCATGCAGTTCAGAGCAGAAATCAATGAAATAGAACCCAGAAGAACAGTAGAAGTGATCAACGGAACTAGGAGCTGGTACTTTGAAAGAATTCATAAGATTGATACACCCCTGTCCAGGCTGATCAAAAAGAAAAGAGAAATGACCCAAATCAACAAAATCATGAATGAAAGAGGAGAGATCACAAACAACACCAAAGAAATACAAACAATTATAAGAACGTAATCTGAGCAACCCTAGGGCAGCAAATTCCATAACCTGGAAGAAATGGGTGCATTCCTAGAGATGTGTCCACTAACAAAACTGACCCAGGAAAAAATAGAAAACATGAACAGTCCTATAACCACGAAGGCAATTGAAGTAGTCATCAAAAACCTCCCAAGAAACCAAAGCCCAGGGCCAGATGGTTTCCCAGGGGAATTCTATCAGACATTTAAAGAAGAATTAATACCTATTCTCCTGAAACTGTTCCAAACAATAGAAATGGAAGGAAAACTTCCAAACTCATTTATGAGGCCACCATTACCTTGATTCCAAAACCAGACAAAGATCCCATCAAAAAGGAGAATTAGAGACCAATATCCTTGATGAACATCGATGCAAAAATTCTCACCAAAATACTAGCCAAGAGGACCCAACAGTACATGAAAAGGAGTATTCACCATGACCAAGTGGGATTTATCCCTGGGCTGCAAGGCTGGTTCAACATCCGCAAATCAGTCAACGTGATCAAATACATTAACAAAAGAAAGAACGAGAATCATATGATCCTCTCAATAGATGCAGAAAAAGCATTGGACAAAGTACAGCACCCTTTCTGGATCAAAACTCTTCAGAGTATAGGGACAGCGGGTACATACCTCAATATCATAAAAGCCATCTACGAAAACCCTACAGCGAATATCATTCTCAATGGGGAAAAGCTGAGATCTTTTCCCCTAAGGTCAGGAACGCGGCAGGGATAGCCATTCTCACCACTGCTATTCAACATAGTATTAGAAGTCCTAGCCACAGCAATCAGACAACAAAATGTAATCCAAGGCATCCAAATCGGCAGAGAGGAAGTCAAACTCTCACTCTTTGCAGATGATATGATACTTTATGTGGAAAACCCAAAAGACTCCACCCCAAAACTGCTAGAACTCACACAGCAATTCCGTCAAGTAGCAGGCTATAAAATCAATGCACAGGAATCAGTGGCATTCCTATACACCAACAACAAGACAGAAGAGAGACAAATCAAGGAGTCGATCCCATTCACAACTGCACCCAAAACCAGAAGAGACCTAGGAATATATTCATCCCAAGAGGCAAAGGATCTGTACTCAGAAAACTACAAAATACGCAGGAAAGAAATTGAAGAAGACACAAAGAAACGGAAAAACGTTCCATGCTCATGGATTGGGAGAACCAACATTGTGAAGAGGTCAATGCTACCTAGAGCAATCTACACATGCAATGCAATCCCCATCAAAATAGCATCCACTTTTTTCCACGAAATGGAACAAATACTCCTAAAATTTGAATGGAACCAGAAGAGACCCCGAATAGCCAGAGGAATATTGAGAAAGAAATGCAAAGCTGGCGGCATCACAATTCTGGACTTCCAGCTCTATGACAAAGCTGTCATCATCAAGACAGTATGGTACTGGCACAAAAACAGACACATGGATCCATGGAACAGAATCGAGAGCCCAGAAATGGACCCTCAACTCTATGGTCAACTTATCTTTGACAGAGCAGGAAGGAATGTCCAATGGCAAAAAGAGAGTCTCTTCAACAACTGGTGTTGGGAGAATTGGACAGCCCCATGCAGAAGAATGACAGTGGACCATTTCCTGACACCACACACAAAAGTAGACTCCAAATGGTTGAAAGACCTCAATGTGAGACAGGAGTCCATCAAAATCCTAAAGGAGAACACAGGTAGCAAGCACTTCGACCTCAGCCGCAGCAACTTCTTCCTAGAAACATCACCAAAGGCACGGGAAGCCAGGGCAAAAATGAACTATTGGGATTTCATCAAGATAAAAAGCTTTGGCACAGCAAAAGAAACAGTCCACAAAACCAAAAGACAACCGACAGAATGGGAGAAATTATTTGCAAATGACCTATCAGATAAAGGGCTACTACCCAATATGTATAAAAACTTATCAAACTCAACACCCAAAGAACAAATAATCCAATCAAGAAATAGGCAGAAGACATGAACAGACATTTTTCCAAAGAAGACATCCAAATGGCCCACAGGCACATGAAAAAGTGCTCAACACGGCTTGGCATCAGAGAAATCCAAATGAAAACCTCAATGAGATACCACCTCACACCCGTCAGAATGGCTCAAATGAACAAGTCAGGGAACGACAGAGTTTGGCGGGGATGTGGAGATAGGGGAACCCGCCGACACTGGTGGTGGGAATGCAAGCTGCTGCAACCCCTCTGGAAAACAGTATGGAGGTTCCTCACACAGTTGAAATTAGAGCTACCATTCGATCCAACATTTGCACTCCTGGGTATTTACCCCAAAGATACAAATGTAGGGACCCGAAGCGGTACGTGCACCCCATTGTTTATAGCAGCAATGTCCACAATAGCCAAACTGTGGAAACAACCAAGATGTCCATCGACAGATGAATGGATAAAGAAGAGGTGGTATATATATACACAATGGACTATTACGCAGCCATCAAAAGGAATGAGATGTTGCCATGGACAACGACGTGGATGGAACTGGAGGGTCCGACGATTAGTGAAATAAGTCAATCAGAGAAAGACATGTATCATATGACCCCACTGATATGAGGGATTCTTAATCTCAGGAACAGAGTGAGGCTTGCTGGAGTGGTCGGGGGTGGGAGGGATGGGGTGGCTGGGTGATAGACATTGGGGAGGGTATGAGCTACGGTGAGCGCTGTGAATTGTGTAAGATTGTTGAATCACAGATCTGTACTTCTGAAACAACGCAACATATTTTAAGAATAAAGGAAAAGAAGGAGATAGCAGGAGAGGAAGAATGAAGGGGAGTTAGTGAGAGGGGGAGACGGACCAGGAGAGATGATGGATTCTGAAAAAAATTCCGAGGTTTCTAGAGGGGAGGTGGGTCGGTGGATTGGTTTGACTGGTGATGGTTATTAAAGAGGGCACATTCCGCATGGAGCACTGTGTGTTAGGAACAAACAATGAATCATGGGACAGTACACCAAAACAAATGATGTAGTACATGGTGATTAACAAAGCAGTAAAAAACAAAGACTGTAATAAGAGATGAAGAAGGACACTATATCCTACTTAAAGGGTCTATCCAACAAGAAGATCTCACAATTGTAAATATATATGCCCCGAACATGGGAGCATCCAATTATATAAGGCAATTAAGAAGAAAAGCAAAGAAACACATTGACCACCATACAATCATAGTGGGGGACTTTAACACCCCCCTGACTGAAATGGCCAGATCATCTAAGCAAAAGATCAACAAGGAAATAAAGACTTAAATGACACACTGGACCAAATGGACTTCACAGACATATTCAGAACGTTCCATCCCAATGCAACGGAATACACTTTCTTCTCTAGTGCCCATGGAACATTCTCCAGAATGGATCACATCCTAGGTCACAAATCAGGTCTCAACCGGTACCCAAAGATTGGGATCATTCCCTGCACATTTTCAGACCACAATGCTTTGAAACTAGAATTCAATCACAAGAGGAGAGTGGGAAAGAACTCAAATACATGGAGGCTAAAGAGCATCCTACGAAAGAATGAATGGGTCAACCAGGAAATTAAAGAAGAATTTAAAAAGTTCATGGAAACCAATGAAAATGAAAACTCAACTGTCCAAAATCTTTGGGATACAGCCAAGGCAGTCCTGCGAGGAAAGTATATACCAATACAAGCCTTTCTCAAGAAACAAGAAAGGTCTCAAATACACACCCAACCCTACACCTAAAGGAGCTGGAGAAAGAACGGCAAATAAAGCCTAAACCCAGCAGGAGAAGAGAAATCATGCAGTTCAGAGCAGAAATCAATGAAATAGAACCCAGAAGAACAGTAGAAGTGATCAACGGAACTAGGAGCTGGTACTTTGAAAGAATTCACAAGATTGATACACCCCTGTCCAGGCTGATCAAAAAGAAAAGAGAAATGACCCAAATCAACAAAATCATGAATGAAAGAGGAGAGATCACAAACAACACCAAAGAAATACAAACAATTATAAGAACGTAATCTGAGCAACCCTAGGGCAGCAAATTCCATAACCTGGAAGAAATGGGTGCATTCCTAGAGATGTGTCAACTAACAAAACTGACCCAGGAAGAAATAGAAAACATGAACAGTCCTATAACCACGAAGGCAATTGAAGTAGTCATCAAAAACCTCCCAAGAAACCAAAGCCCAGGGCCAGATGGTTTCCCAGGGGAATTCTATCAGACATTTAAAGAAGAATTAATACCTATTCTCCTGAAACTGTTCCAAACAATAGAAATGGAAGGAAAACTTCCAAACTCATTTATGAGGCCACCATTACCTTGATTCCAAAACCAGACAAAGATCCCATCAAAAAGGAGAATTAGAGACCAATATCCTTGATGAACATCGATGCAAAAATTCTCACCAAAATACTAGCCAAGAGGACCCAACAGTACATGAAAAGGAGTATTCACCATGACCAAGTGGGATTTATCCCTGGGCTGCAAGGCTGGTTCAACATCCGCAAATCAGTCAACGTGATCAAATACATTAACAAAAGAAAGAACGAGAATCATATGATCCTCCCAAGAGATGCAGAAAAAGCATTGGACAAAGTACAGCAACCTTTCTGGATCAAAACTCTTCAGAGTATAGGGACAGCGGGTACATACCTCAATATCATAAAAGCCATCTACGAAAACCCTACAACGAATATCATTCTCAATGGGGAAAAGCTGAGATCTTTTCCCCTAAAGTCAGCAACGCGGCAGGGAGAGCCACTCTCACCACTGCTATTCAACATAGTATTAGAAGTCCTAGCCACAGCAATCAGACAACAAAAAGTAATCCAAGGCATCCAAATCGGCAGAGAGGAAGTCAAACTCTCACTCTTGGCAGATGATATGATACTTTATGTGGAAAACCCAAAAGACTCCACCCCAAAACTGCTAGAACTCACACAGCAATTCCGTCAAGTAGCAGGCTATAAAATCAATGCACAGGAATCAGTGGCATTCCTATACACCAACAACAAGACAGAAGAGAGACAAATCAAGGAGTCGATCCCATTCACAAATGCACCCAAAACCAGAAGAGACCTAGGAATATATTCATCCCAAGAGGCAAAGGATCTGTACTCAGAAAACTACAAAATACGCAGGAAAGAAATTGAAGAAGACACAAAGAAACGGAAAAACGTTCCATGCTCATGGATTGGGAGAACCAACATTGTGAAGAGGTCAATGCTACCTAGAGCAATCTACACATGCAATGCAATCCCCATCAAAATACCATCCACTTTTTTCCACGAAATGGAATAAATAATCCTAAAATTTGAATGGAACCTGAAGAGACCCCGAGTAGCCAGAGGAATATTGAGAAAGAAAAGCAAAGCTGGCGGCATCACAATTCTGGACTTCCAGCTCTATGACAAAGCTGTCATCATCAAGACAGTATGGTACTTGCACAAAAACAGACACATGGATCCATGGAACACAATCGAGAGCCCAGAAATGGACCCTCAACTCTATGGTCAACTTATCTTTGACAGAGCAGGAAGGAATGTCCAATGGCAAAAAGAGAGTCTCTTCAACAACTGGTGTTGGGAGAATTGGACAGCCCCATGCAGAAGAATGACACTGGACCATTTCCTGACACCACACACAGAAGTAGACGCCAAATGGTTGAAAGACCTCAATGTGAGACAGGAGTCCATCAAAATCCTAAAGGAGAACACAGGTAGCAAGCTCTTCGACCTCAGCCGCAGCAACTTCTTCCTAGAAACATCACCAAAGGCACGGGAAGCCAGGGCAAAAATGAACTATTGGGATTTCATCAAGATAAAAAGCTTTGGCACAGCAAAAGAAACAGTCCACAAAACCAAAAGACAACCGACAGAATGGGAGAAATTATTTGCAAATGACCTATCAGATAAAGGGCTACTATCCAATATGTATAAAAACTTATCAAACTCAACACCCAAAGAACAAATAATCCAATCAAGAAATAGGCAGAAGACATGAACAGACATTTTTCCAAAGAAGACATCCAAATGGCCCACAGGCACATGAAAAAGTGCTCAACACGGCTCGGCATCAGGGAAATCCAAATCAAAACCTCAATGAGATACCCCCTCACACCCGTCAGAATGGCTCAAATGAACAAGTCAGGGAACGACAGAGGTTGGCGGGGATGTGGAGAAAGGGGAACCCTCCTACACTGGTGGTGGGAATGCAAGCTGGTGCAACCCCTCTGGAAAAGTGTATGGAGGTTCCTCAAACAGTTATAATTAGAGCTACCATTCGATCCAGCAATTGCACTCCTGGGTATTTACCCCAAAGATACAAATGTAGGGACCCGAAGCGGTACGTGCACCCCATTGTTTATAGCAGCAATATCCACAATGGCCAAACGGTGGAAAGAGCCAAGATGTCCATCGACAGATGAATGGATAAAGAAGAGGTGGTATATATATACACAATTGACTATTACGCAGCCATCAAAAGGAATGAGGTGTTGCCATGGACAACGACGTGGATGGAACTGGAGGGTCCGACGATTAGTGAAATAAGTCAATCAGAGAAAGACATGTATCATATGACCTCACTGATATGAGGGATTCTTAATCTCAGGAACAGAGTGAGGCTTGCTGGAGTGGTCGGGGGGGGGGATGGGGTGGCTGGGTGATAGACTTTGGGGAGGGTATGAGCTACGGTGAGCGCTGTGAATTGTGTAAGACTGTTGAATCACAGATCTGTACTTCTGAAACAAATAACGCAACATATTTTAAGAATAAAGGAAAACAAGGAGACAGCAGGAGAGGAAGAATGAAGGGGAGTTAGTGAGAGGGGGAGACGGACCAGGAGAGATGATGGATTCTGAAAAAAATTCCGAGGTTTCTAGAGGGGAGGTGGGTCGGTGGATTGGTTTGACTGGTGATGGTTATTAAAGAGGGCACATTCTGCATGGAGCACTGTGTGTTAGGAACAAACAATGAATCATGGGACAGTACACCAAAACAAATGATGTAGTACATGGTGATTAACAAAGCAATAAAAAACAAAGACTGTAATAAGAGATGAAGAAGGACACTATATCCTACTTAACGGGTCTATCCAACAAGAAGATCTCACAATTGTAAATATCTATGCCCCGAACATGGGAGCATCCAATTATATAAGGCAATTAAGAAGAAAAGCAAAGAAACACATTGACCACCATACAATCATAGTGGGGGACTTTAACACCCCCCCTGACTGAAATGGCCAGATCATCTAAGCAAAAGATCAACAAGGAAATAAAGACTTTAAATGACACACTGGACCAAATGGACTTCACAGACATATTCAGAACGTTCCATCCCAATGCAACGGAATACACATTCTTCTCTAGTGCCCATGGAACATTCTCCAGAATGGATCACATCCTAGGTCACAAATCAGGTCTCAACCGGTACCCAAAGATTGGGATCATTCCCTGCACATTTTCAGACCACAATGTTTTGAAACTAGAACTCAATCACAAGAGGAGAGTCGGAAAGAACTCAAATACATGGAGGCTAAAGAGCATCCTACGAAAGAATGAATGGGTCAACCAGGAAATTAAAGAAGAATTTAAAAAGTTCATGGAAACCAATGAAAATGAAAACTCAACTGTCCAAAATCTTTGGGATACAGCCAAGGCAGTCCTGCGAGGAAAGTATATAGCAATACAAGCCTTTCTCAAGAAACAAGAAAGGTCTCAAATACACACCCAACCCTACACCTAAAGGAGCTGGAGAAAGAACGGCAAATAAAGCCTAAACCCAGCAGGAGAAGAGAAATCATGCAGTTCAGAGCAGAAATCAATGAAATAGAACCCAGAAGAACAGTAGAAGTGATCAACGGAACTAGGAGCTGGTACTTTGAAAGAATTCACAAGATTGATACACCCCTGTCCAGGCTGATCAAAAAGAAAAGAGAAATGACCCAAATCAACAAAATCATGAATGAAAGAGGAGAGATCACAAACAACACCAAAGAAATACAAACAATTATAAGAACGTAATCTGAGCAACCCTAGGGCAGCAAATTCCATAACCTGGAAGAAATGGGTGCATTCCTAGAGATGTGTCAACTAACAAAACTGACCCAGGAAGAAATAGAAAACATGAACAGTCCTATAACCACGAAGGCAATTGAAGTAGTCATCAAAAACCTCCCAAGAAACCAAAGCCCAGGGCCAGATGGTTTCCCAGGGGAATTCTATCAGACATTTAAAGAAGAATTAATACCTATTCTCCTGAAACTGTTCCAAACAATAGAAATGGAAGGAAAACTTCCAAACTCATTTATGAGGCCACCATTACCTTGATTCCAAAACCAGACAAAGATCCCATCAAAAAGGAGAATTAGAGACCAATATCCTTGATGAACATCGATGCAAAATTTCTCACCAAAATACTAGCCAAGAGGACCCAACAGTACATGAAAAGGAGTATTCACCATGACCAAGTGGGATTTATCCCTGGGCTGCAAGGCTGGTTCAACATCCGCAAATCAGTCAACGTGATCAAATACATTAACAAAAGAAAGAACGAGCATCATATGATCCTCTCAATAGATGCAGAAAAAGCATTGGACAAAGTACAGCACCCTTTCTGGATCAAAACTCTTCAGAGTATAGGGACAGCGGGTACATACCTCAATATCATAAAAGCCATCTACGAAAACCCTACAGCGAATATCATTCTCAATGGGGAAAAGCTGAGATCTTTTCCCCTAAGGTCAGGAACGCGGCAGGGATAGCCATTCTCACCACTGCTATTCAACATAGTATTAGAAGTCCTAGCCACAGCAATCAGACAACAAAATGTAATCCAAGGCATCCAAATCGGCAGAGAGGAAGTCAAACTCTCACTCTTTGTAGATGATATGATACTTTATGTGGAAAACCCAAAAGACTCCACCCCAAAACTGCTAGAACTCACACAGCAATTCCGTCAAGTAGCAGGCTATAAAATCAATGCACAGGAATCAGTGGCATTCCTATACACCAACAACAAGACAGAAGAGAGACAAATCAAGGAGTCGATCCCATTCACAACTGCACCCAAAACCAGAAGAGACCTAGGAATATATTCATCCCAAGAGGCAAAGGATCTGTACTCAGAAAACTACAAAATACTCAGGAAAGAAATTGAAGAAGACACAAAGAAACGGAAAAACGTTCCATGCTCATGGATTGGAAGAACCAACATTGTGAAGAGGTCAATGCTACCTAGAGCAATCTACACATGCAATGCAATCCCCATCAAAATACCATCCACTTTTTTCCACGAAATGGAACAAATACTCCTAAAATTTGAATGGAACCAGAAGAGACCCCGAATAGCCAGAGGAATATTGAGAAAGAAAAGCAAAGCTGGCGGCATCACAATTCTGGACTTCCAGCTCTATGACAAAGCTGTCATCATCAAGACAGTATGGTACTGGCACAAAAACAGACACATGGATCCATGGAACAGAATCGAGAGCCCAGAAATGGACCCTCAACTCTATGGTCAACTTATCTTTGACAGAGCAGGAAGGAATGTCCAATGGCAAAAAGAGAGTCTCTTCAACAACTGGTGTTGGGAGAATTGGACAGCCCCATGCAGAAGAATGACAGTGGACCATTTCCTGACACCACACACAAAAGTAGACTCCAAATGGTTGAAAGACCTCAATGTGAGACAGGAGTCCATCAAAATCCTAAAGGAGAACACAGGTAGCAAGCACTTCGACCTCAGCCGCAGCAACTTCTTCCTAGAAACATCACCAAAGGCACGGGAAGCCAGGGCAAAAATGAACTATTGGGATTTCATCAAGATAAAAAGCTTTGGCACAGCAAAAGAAACAGTCCACAAAACCAAAAGACAACCGACAGAATGGGAGAAATTATTTGCAAATGACCTATCAGATAAAGGGCTACTACCCAATATGTATAAAAACTTATCAAACTCAACACCCAAAGAACAAATAATCCAATCAAGAAATAGGCAGAAGACATGAACAGACATTTTTCCAAAGAAGACATCCAAATGGCCCACAGGCACATGAAAAAGTGCTCAACACGGCTCGGCATCAGGGAAATCCAAATCAAAACCTCAATGAGATACCCCCTCACACCCGTCAGAATGGCTCAAATGAACAAGTCAGGGAACGACAGAGGTTGGCGGGGATGTGGAGAAAGGGGAACCCTCCTACACTGGTGGTGGGAATGCAAGCTGGTGCAACCCCTCTGGAAAAGTGTATGGAGGTTCCTCAAACAGTTATAATTAGAGCTACCATTCGATCCAGCAATTGCACTCCTGGGTATTTACCCCAAAGATACAAATGTAGGGACCCGAAGCGGTACGTGCACCCCATTGTTTATAGCAGCAATATCCACAATGGCCAAACGGTGGAAAGAGCCAAGATGTCCATCGACAGATGAATGGATAAAGAAGAGGTGGTATATATATACACAATTGACTATTACGCAGCCATCAAAAGGAATGAGGTGTTGCCATGGACAACGACGTGGATGGAACTGGAGGGTCCGACGATTAGTGAAATAAGTCAATCAGAGAAAGACATGTATCATATGACCTCACTGATATGAGGGATTCTTAATCTCAGGAACAGAGTGAGGCTTGCTGGAGTGGTCGGGGGGGGGATGGGGTGGCTGGGTGATAGACTTTGGGGAGGGTATGAGCTACGGTGAGCGCTGTGAATTGTGTAAGACTGTTGAATCACAGATCTGTACTTCTGAAACAAATAACGCAACATATTTTAAGAATAAAGGAAAACAAGGAGACAGCAGGAGAGGAAGAATGAAGGGGAGTTAGTGAGAGGGGGAGACGGACCAGGAGAGATGATGGATTCTGAAAAAAATTCCGAGGTTTCTAGAGGGGAGGTGGGTCGGTGGATTGGTTTGACTGGTGATGGTTATTAAAGAGGGCACATTCTGCATGGAGCACTGTGTGTTAGGAACAAACAATGAATCATGGGACAGTACACCAAAACAAATGATGTAGTACATGGTGATTAACAAAGCAATAAAAAACAAAGACTGTAATAAGAGATGAAGAAGGACACTATATCCTACTTAATGGGTCTATCCAACAAGAAGATCTCACAATTGTAAATATCTATGCCCCGAACATGGGAGCATCCAATTATATAAGGCAATTAAGAAGAAAAGCAAAGAAACACATTGACCACCATACAATCATAGTGGGGGACTTTAACACCCCCCCTGACTGAAATGGCCAGATCATCTAAGCAAAAGATCAACAAGGAAATAAAGACTTTAAATGACACACTGGACCAAATGGACTTCACAGACATATTCAGAACGTTCCATCCCAATGCAACGGAATACACATTCTTCTCTAGTGCCCATGGAACATTCTCCAGAATGGATCACATCCTAGGTCACAAATCAGGTCTCAACCGGTACCCAAAGATTGGGATCATTCCCTGCACATTTTCAGACCACAATGTTTTGAAACTAGAACTCAATCACAAGAGGAGAGTCGGAAAGAACTCAAATACATGGAGGCTAAAGAGCATCCTACGAAAGAATGAATGGGTCAACCAGGAAATTAAAGAAGAATTTAAAAAGTTCATGGAAACCAATGAAAATGAAAACTCAACTGTCCAAAATCTTTGGGATACAGCCAAGGCAGTCCTGCGAGGAAAGTATATAGCAATACAAGCCTTTCTCAAGAAACAAGAAAGGTCTCAAATACACACCCAACCCTACACCTAAAGGAGCTGGAGAAAGAACGGCAAATAAAGCCTAAACCCAGCAGGAGAAGAGAAATCATGCAGTTCAGAGCAGAAATCAATGAAATAGAACCCAGAAGAACAGTAGAAGTGATCAACGGAACTAGGAGCTCGTACTTTTATAGAATTCATAAGATTGATACACCCCTGTCCAGGCTGATCAAAAAGAAAAGAGAAATGACCCAAATCAACAAAATCATGAATGAAAGAGGAGAGATCACAAACAACACCAAAGAAATACAAACAATTATAAGAACGTAATCTGAGCAACCCTAGGGCAGCAAATTCCATAACCTGGAAGAAATGGGTGCATTCCTAGAGATGTGTCAACTAACAAAACTGACCCAGGAAGAAATAGAAAACATGAACAGTCCTATAACCACGAAGGCAATTGAAGTAGTCATCAAAAACCTCCCAAGAAACCAAAGCCCAGGGCCAGATGGTTTCCCAGGGGAATTCTATCAGACATTTAAAGAAGAATTAATACCTATTCTCCTGAAACTGTTCCAAACAATAGAAATGGAAGGAAAACTTCCAAACTCATTTATGAGGCCACCATTACCTTGATTCCAAAACCAGACAAAGATCCCATCAAAAAGGAGAATTAGAGACCAATATCCTTGATGAACATCGATGCAAAATTTCTCACCAAAATACTAGCCAAGAGGACCCAACAGTACATGAAAAGGAGTATTCACCATGACCAAGTGGGATTTATCCCTGGGCTGCAAGGCTGGTTCAACATCCGCAAATCAGTCAACGTGATCAAATACATTAACAAAAGAAAGAACGAGCATCATATGATCCTCTCAATAGATGCAGAAAAAGCATTGGACAAAGTACAGCACCCTTTCTGGATCAAAACTCTTCAGAGTATAGGGACAGCGGGTACATACCTCAATATCATAAAAGCCATCTACGAAAACCCTACAGCGAATATCATTCTCAATGGGGAAAAGCTGAGATCTTTTCCCCTAAGGTCAGGAACGCGGCAGGGATAGCCATTCTCACCACTGCTATTCAACATAGTATTAGAAGTCCTAGCCACAGCAATCAGACAACAAAATGTAATCCAAGGCATCCAAATCGGCAGAGAGGAAGTCAAACTCTCACTCTTTGCAGATGATATGATACTTTATGTGGAAAACCCAAAAGACTCCACCCCAAAACTGCTAGAACTCACACAGCAATTCCGTCAAGTAGCAGGCTATAAAATCAATGCACAGGAATCAGTGGCATTCCTATACACCAACAACAAGACAGAAGAGAGACAAATCAAGGAGTCGATCCCATTCACAACTGCACCCAAAACCAGAAGAGACCTAGGAATATATTCATCCCAAGAGGCAAAGGATCTGTACTCAGAAAACTACAAAATACTCAGGAAAGAAATTGAAGAAGACACAAAGAAACGGAAAAACGTTCCATGCTCATGGATTGGAAGAACCAACATTGTGAAGAGGTCAATGCTACCTAGAGCAATCTACACATGCAATGCAATCCCCATCAAAATACCATCCACTTTTTTCCACGAAATGGAACAAATACTCCTAAAATTTGAATGGAACCAGAAGAGACCCCGAATAGCCAGAGGAATATTGAGAAAGAAAAGCAAAGCTGGCGGCATCACAATTCTGGACTTCCAGCTCTATGACAAAGCTGTCATCATCAAGACAGTATGGTACTGGCACAAAAACAGACACATGGATCCATGGAACAGAATCGAGAGCCCAGAAATGGACCCTCAACTCTATGGTCAACTTATCTTTGACAGAGCAGGAAGGAATGTCCAATGGCAAAAAGAGAGTCTCTTCAACAACTGGTGTTGGGAGTATTGGACAGCCCCATGCAGAAGAATGACAGTGGACCATTTCCTGACACCACACACAAAAGTAGACTCCAAATGGTTGAAAGACCTCAATGTGAGACAGGAGTCCATCAAAATCCTAAAGGAGAACACAGGTAGCAAGCACTTCGACCTCAGCCGCAGCAACTTCTTCCTAGAAACATCACCAAAGGCACGGGAAGCCAGGGCAAAAATGAACTATTGGGATTTCATCAAGATAAAAAGCTTTGGCACAGCAAAAGAAACAGTCCACAAAACCAAAAGACAACCGACAGAATGGGAGAAATTATTTGCAAATGACCTATCAGATAAAGGGCTACTACCCAATATGTATAAAAACTTATCAAACTCAACACCCAAAGAACAAATAATCCAATCAAGAAATAGGCAGAAGACATGAACAGACATTTTTCCAAAGAAGACATCCAAATGGCCCACAGGCACATGAAAAAGTGCTCAACACGGCTCGGCATCAGGGAAATCCAAATCAAAACCTCAATGAGATACCCCCTCACACCCGTCAGAATGGCTCAAATGAACAAGTCAGGGAACGACAGAGGTTGGCGGGGATGTGGAGAAAGGGGAACCCTCCTACACTGGTGGTGGGAATGCAAGCTGGTGCAACCCCTCTGGAAAAGTGTATGGAGGTTCCTCAAACAGTTATAATTAGAGCTACCATTCGATCCAGCAATTGCACTCCTGGGTATTTACCCCAAAGATACAAATGTAGGGACCCGAAGCGGTACGTGCACCCCATTGTTTATAGCAGCAATATCCACAATGGCCAAACCGTGGAAAGAGCCAAGATGTCCATCGACAGATGAATGGATAAAGAAGAGGTGGTATATATATACACAATTGACTATTACGCAGCCATCAAAAGGAATGAGGTGTTGCCATGGACAACGACGTGGATGGAACTGGAGGGTCCGACGATTAGTGAAATAAGTCAATCAGAGAAAGACATGTATCATATGACCTCACTGATATGAGGGATTCTTAATCTCAGGAACAGAGTGAGGCTTGCTGGAGTGGTCGGGGGGGGGATGGGGTGGCTGGGTGATAGACTTTGGGGAGGGTATGAGCTACGGTGAGCGCTGTGAATTGTGTAAGACTGTTGAATCACAGATCTGTACTTCTGAAACAAATAACGCAACATATTTTAAGAATAAAGGAAAACAAGGAGACAGCAGGAGAGGAAGAATGAAGGGGAGTTAGTGAGAGGGGGAGACGGACCAGGAGAGATGATGGATTCTGAAAAAAATTCCGAGGTTTCTAGAGGGGAGGTGGGTCGGTGGATTGGTTTGACTGGTGATGGTTATTAAAGAGGGCACATTCTGCATGGAGCACTGTGTGTTAGGAACAAACAATGAATCATGGGACAGTACACCAAAACAAATGATGTAGTACATGGTGATTAACAAAGCAATAAAAAACAAAGACTGTAATAAGAGATGAAGAAGGACACTATATCCTACTTAATGGGTCTATCCAACAAGAAGATCTCACAATTGTAAATATCTATGCCCCGAACATGGGAGCATCCAATTATATAAGGCAATTAAGAAGAAAAGCAAAGAAACACATTGACCACCATACAATCATAGTGGGGGACTTTAACACCCCCCCTGACTGAAATGGCCAGATCATCTAAGCAAAAGATCAACAAGGAAATAAAGACTTTAAATGACACACTGGACCAAATGGACTTCACAGACATATTCAGAACGTTCCATCCCAATGCAACGGAATACACATTCTTCTCTAGTGCCCATGGAACATTCTCCAGAATGGATCACATCCTAGGTCACAAATCAGGTCTCAACCGGTACCCAAAGATTGGGATCATTCCCTGCACATTTTCAGACCACAATGTTTTGAAACTAGAACTCAATCACAAGAGGAGAGTCGGAAAGAACTCAAATACATGGAGGCTAAAGAGCATCCTACGAAAGAATGAATGGGTCAACCAGGAAATTAAAGAAGAATTTAAAAAGTTCATGGAAACCAATGAAAATGAAAACTCAACTGTCCAAAATCTTTGGGATACAGCCAAGGCAGTCCTGCGAGGAAAGTATATAGCAATACAAGCCTTTCTCAAGAAACAAGAAAGGTCTCAAATACACACCCAACCCTACACCTAAAGGAGCTGGAGAAAGAACGGCAAATAAAGCCTAAACCCAGCAGGAGAAGAGAAATCATGCAGTTCAGAGCAGAAATCAATGAAATAGAACCCAGAAGAACAGTAGAAGTGATCAACGGAACTAGGAGCTGGTACTTTTATAGAATTCACAAGATTGATACACCCCTGTCCAGGCTGATCAAAAAGAAAAGAGAAATGACCCAAATCAACAAAATCATGAATGAAAGAGGAGAGATCACAAACAACACCAAAGAAATACAAACAATTATAAGAACGTAATCTGAGCAACCCTAGGGCAGCAAATTCCATAACCTGGAAGAAATGGGTGCATTCCTAGAGATGTGTCAACTAACAAAACTGACCCAGGAAGAAATAGAAAACATGAACAGTCCTATAACCACGAAGGCAATTGAAGTAGTCATCAAAAACCTCCCAAGAAACCAAAGCCCAGGGCCAGATGGTTTCCCAGGGGAATTCTATCAGACATTTAAAGAAGAATTAATACCTATTCTCCTGAAACTGTTCCAAACAATAGAAATGGAAGGAAAACTTCCAAACTCATTTATGAGGCCACCATTACCTTGATTCCAAAACCAGACAAAGATCCCATCAAAAAGGAGAATTAGAGACCAATATCCTTGATGAACATCGATGCAAAATTTCTCACCAAAATACTAGCCAAGAGGACCCAACAGTACATGAAAAGGAGTATTCACCATGACCAAGTGGGATTTATCCCTGGGCTGCAAGGCTGGTTCAACATCCGCAAATCAGTCAACGTGATCAAATACATTAACAAAAGAAAGAACGAGAATCATATGATCCTCCCAAGAGATGCAGAAAAAGCATTGGACAAAGTACAGCAACCTTTCTGGATCAAAACTCTTCAGAGTATAGGGACAGCGGGTACATACCTCAATATCATAAAAGCCATCTACGAAAACCCTACAGCGAATATCATTCTCAATGGGGAAAAGCTGAGATCTTTTCCCCTAAGGTCAGGAACGCGGCAGGGATAGCCAATCTCACCACTGCTATTCAACATAGTATTAGAAGTCCTAGCCACAGCAATCAGACAACAAAAAGTAATCCAAGGCATCCAAATCGGCAGAGAGGAAGTCAAACTCTCACTCTTTGCAGATGATATGATACTTTATGTGGAAAACCCAAAAGACTCCACCCCAAAACTGCTAGAACTCACACAGCAATTCCGTCAAGTAGCAGGCAATAAAATCAATGCACAGGAATCAGTGGCATTCCTATACACCAACAACAAGACAGAAGAGAGACAAATCAAGGAGTCGATCCCATTCACAAATGCACCCAAAACCAGAAGAGACCTAGGAATATATTCATCCCAAGAGGCAAAGGATCTGTACTCAGAAAACTACAAAATACGCAGGAAAGAAATTGAAGAAGACACAAAGAAACGGAAAAACGTTCCATGCTCATGGATTGGGAGAACCAACATTGTGAAGAGGTCAATGCTACCTAGAGCAATCTACACATGCAATGCAATCCCCATCAAAATACCATCCACTTTTTTCCAGGAAATGGAACAAATACTCCTAAAATTTGAATGGAACCAGAAGAGACCCCGAATAGCCAGAGGAATATTGAGAAAGAAAAGCAAAGCTGGCGGCATCACAATTCTGGACTTCCAGCTCTATGACAAAGCTGTCATCATCAAGACAGTATGGTACTGGCACAAAAACAGACACATGGATCCATGGAACAGAATCGAGAGCCCAGAAATGGACCCTCAACTCTATGGTCAACTTATCTTTGACAGAGCAGGAAGGAATGTCCAATGGCAAAAAGAGAGTCTCTTCAACAACTGGTGTTGGGAGAATTGGACAGCCCCATGCAGAAGAATGACAGTGGACCATTTCCTGACACCACACACAAAAGTAGACTCCAAATGGTTGAAAGACCTCAATGTGAGACAGGAGTCCATCAAAATCCTAAAGGAGAACACAGGTAGCAAGCACTTCGACCTCAGCCGCAGCAACTTCTTCCTAGAAACATCACCAAAGGCACGGGAAGCCAGGGCAAAAATGAACTATTGGGATTTCATCAAGATAAAAAGCTTTGGCACAGCAAAAGAAACAGTCCACAAAACCAAAAGACAACCGACAGAATGGGAGAAATTATTTGCAAATGACCTATCAGATAAAGGGCTACTACCCAATATGTATAAAAACTTATCAAACTCAACACCCAAAGAACAAATAATCCAATCAAGAAATAGGCAGAAGACATGAACAGACATTTTTCCAAAGAAGACATCCAAATGGCCCACAGGCACATGAAAAAGTGCTCAACACGGCTTGGCATCAGAGAAATCCAAATGAAAACCTCAATGAGATACCACCTCACACCCGTCAGAATGGCTCAAATGAACAAGTCAGGGAACGACAGAGTTTGGCGGGGATGTGGAGATAGGGGAACCCGCCGACACTGGTGGTGGGAATGCAAGCTGCTGCAACCCCTCTGGAAAACAGTATGGAGGTTCCTCACACAGTTGAAATTAGAGCTACCATTCGATCCAACATTTGCACTCCTGGGTATTTACCCCAAAGATACAAATGTAGGGACCCGAAGCGGTACGTGCACCCCATTGTTTATAGCAGCAATGTCCACAATAGCCAAACTGTGGAAACAGCCAAGATGTCCATCGACAGATGAATGGATAAAGAAGAGGTGGTATATATATACACAATGGACTATTACGCAGCCATCAAAAGGAATGAGATGTTGCCATGGACAACGACGTGGATGGAACTGGAGGGTCCGACGATTAGTGAAATAAGTCAATCAGAGAAAGACATGTATCATATGACCCCACTGATATGAGGGATTCTTAATCTCAGGAACAGAGTGAGGCTTGCTGGAGTGGTCGGGGGTGGGAGGGATGGGGTGGCTGGGTGATAGACATTGGGGAGGGTATGAGCTACGGTGAGCGCTGTGAATTGTGTAAGACTGTTGAATCACAGATCTGTACTTCTGAATCAACGCAACATATTTTAAGAATAAAGGAAAAGAAGGAGACAGCAGGAGTGGAAGAATGAAGGGGAGTTAGTGAGAGGATGAGACGGACCAGGAGAGATGATGGGTTCTGAAAAAAAATCTGAGGTTTCTAGAGGGGAGGTGGGTCGGGGGATTGGTTAGCCTGGTGGTGGGTATTAAAGAGGGCACATTCTCCATGGAGCACTGTGTGTTAGGAACAAACAATGAATCATGGGACACTACACCAAAACAAATGATGTACTCCATGGTGATTAACAAAGCAATAAAAAACAAAGACTGTAATAAGAGATGAAGAAGGACACTATATCCTACTTAAAGGGTCTATCCAACAAGAAGATCTCACAATTGTAAATATCTATGCCCCGAACATGGGAGCATCCAATTATATAAGGCAATTAAGAAGAAAAGCAAAGAAACACATTGACCACCATACAATCATAGTGGGGGACTTTAACACCCCCCCTGACTGAAATGGCCAGATCATCTAAGCAAAAGATCAACAAGGAAATAAAGACTTTAAATGACACACTGGACCAAATGGACTTCACAGACATATTCAGAACGTTCCATCCCAATGCAACGGAATACACATTCTTCTCTAGTGCCCATGGAACATTCTCCAGAATGGATCACATCCTAGGTCACAAATCAGGTCTCAACCGGTACCCAAAGATTGGGATCATTCCCTGCACATTTTCAGACCACAATGTTTTGAAACTAGAACTCAATCACAAGAGGAGAGTCGGAAAGAACTCAAATACATGGAGGCTAAAGAGCATCCTACGAAAGAATGAATGGGTCAACCAGGAAATTAAAGAAGAATTTAAAAAGTTCATGGAAACCAATGAAAATGAAAACTCAACTGTCCAAAATCTTTGGGATACAGCCAAGGCAGTCCTGCGAGGAAAGTATATAGCAATACAAGCCTTTCTCAAGAAACAAGAAAGGTCTCAAATACACACCCAACCCTACACCTAAAGGAGCTGGAGAAAGAACGGCAAATAAAGCCTAAACCCAGCAGGAGAAGAGAAATCATGCAGTTCAGAGCAGAAATCAATGAAATAGAACCCAGAAGAACAGTAGAAGTGATCAACGGAACTAGGAGCTGGTACTTTGAAAGAATTCACAAGATTGATACACCCCTGTCCAGGCTGATCAAAAAGAAAAGAGAAATGACCCAAATCAACAAAATCATGAATGAAAGAGGAGAGATCACAAACAACACCAAAGAAATACAAACAATTATAAGAACGTAATCTGAGCAACCCTAGGGCAGCAAATTCCATAACCTGGAAGAAATGGGTGCATTCCTAGAGATGTGTCAACTAACAAAACTGACCCAGGAAGAAATAGAAAACATGAACAGTCCTATAACCACGAAGGCAATTGAAGTAGTCATCAAAACCTCCCAAGAAACCAAAGCCCAGGGCCAGATGGTTTCCCAGGGGAATTCTATCAGACATTTAAAGAAGAATTAATACCTATTCTCCTGAAACTGTTCCAAACAATAGAAATGGAAGGAAAACTTCCAAACTCATTTATGAGGCCACCATTACCTTGATTCCAAAACCAGACAAAGATCCCATCAAAAAGGAGAATTAGAGACCAATATCCTTGATGAACATCGATGCAAAAATTCTCACCAAAACTCTAGCCAAGAGGACACAACAGTACATGAAAAGGAGTCTTCACCATGACCAAGTGGGATTTATCCCTGGGCTGCAAGGCTGGTTCAACATCCGCAAATCAGTCAACGTGATCAAATACATTAACAAAAGAAAGAACGAGAATCATATGATCCTCTCAATAGATGCAGAAAAAGCATTGGACAAAGTACAGCACACTTTCTGGATCAAAACTCTTCAGAGTATAGGGACAGCGGGTACATACCTCAATATCATAAAAGCCATCTACGAAAACCCTACAGGGAATATCATTCTCAATGGGGAAAAGCTGAGATCTTTTCCCCTAAGGTCAGGAACGCGGCAGGGATAGCCAATCTCACCACTGCTATTCAACATAGTATTAGAAGTCCTAGCCACAGCAATCAGACAACAAAAAGTAATCCAAGGCATCCAAATCGGCAGAGAGGAAGTCAAACTCTCACTCTTTGCAGATGATATGATACTTTATGTGGAAAACCCAAAAGACTCCACCCCAAAACTGCTAGAACTCACACAGCAATTCCGTCAAGTAGCAGGCTATAAAATCAATGCACAGGAATCAGTGGCATTCCTATACAACAACAACAAGACAGAAGAGAGACAAATCAAGGAGTCGATCCCATTCACAACTGCACCCAAAACAAGAAGAGACCTAGGAATATATTGAACCCAAGAGGCAAGGGATCTGTACTCAGAAAACTACAAAATACGCAGGAAAGAAATTGAAGAGGACACAAAGAAACGGAAAAACGTTCCATGCTCATGGATTGGGAGAACCAACATTGTGAAGAGGTCAATGCTACCTAGAGCAATCTACACATGCAATGCAATCCCCATCAAAATACCATCCACTTTTTTCCACGAAATGGAACAAATAATCCTAAAATTTGAATGGAACCTGTAGAGACCCCGAGTAGCCAGAGGAATATTGAGAAAGAAAAGCAAAGCTGGCGGCATCACAATTCTGGACTTCCAGCTCTATGACAAAGCTGTCATCATCAAGACAGTATGGTACTGGCACAAAAACAGACACATGGATCCATGGAACAGAATCGAGAGCCCAGAAATGGACCCTCAACTCTATGGTCTACTTATCTTTGACAGAGCAGGAAGGAATGTCCAATGGCAAAAAGAGAGTCTCTTCAACAACTGGTGTTGGGAGAATTGGACAGCCCCATGCAGAAGAATGACACTGGACCATTTCCTGACACCACACACAGAAGTAGACGCCAAATGGTTGAAAGACCTCAATGTGAGACAGGAGTCCATCAAAATCCTAAAGGAGAACACAGGTAGCAAGCTCTTCGACCTCAGCCGCAGCAACTTCTTCCTAGAAACATCACCAAAGGCACGGGAAGCCAGGGCCAAAATGAACTATTGGGATTTCATCAAGATAAAAAGCTTTGGCACAGCAAAAGAAAAACTCCACAAAACCAAAAGACAACCGACAGAATGGGAGAAATTATTTGCAAATGACCTATCAGATAAAGGGCTACTATCCAATATGTATAAAAACTTATCAAACTCAACACCCAAAGAACAAATAATCCAATCAAGAAATAGGCAGAAGACATGAACAGACATTTTTCCAAAGAAGACATCCAAATGGCCCACAGGCACATGAAAAAGTGCTCAACACGGCTTGGCATCAGAGAAATCCAAATGAAAACCTCAATGAGATACCACCTCACACCCGTCAGAATGGCTCAAATGAACAAGTCAGGGAACGACAGAGTTTGGCGGGGATGTGGAGATAGGGGAACCCGCCGACACTGGTGGTGGGAATTCAAGCTGCTGCAACCCCTCTGGAAAACAGTATGGAGGTTCCTCACACAGTTGAAATTAGAGCTACCATTCGATCCAACATTTGCACTCCTGGGTATTTACCCCAAAGATACAAATGTAGGGACCCGAAGCGGTACGTGCACCCCATTGTTTATAGCAGCAATGTCCACAATAGCCAAACTGTGGAAACAGCCAAGATGTCCATCGACAGATGAATGGATAAAGAAGAGGTGGTATATATATACACAATGGACTATTACGCAGCCATCAAAAGGAATGAGATGTTGCCATGGACAACGACGTGGATGGAACTGGAGGGTCCGACGATTAGTGAAATAAGTCAATCAGAGAAAGACATGTATCATATGACCCCACTGATATGAGGGATTCTTAATCTCAGGAACAGAGTGAGGCTTGCTGGGGTGGTCGGGGGTGGGAGGGATGGGGTGGCTGGGTGATAGACATTGGGGAGGGTATGAGCTACGGTGAGCGCTGTGAATTGTGTAAGACTGTTGAATCACAGATCTGTACTTCTGAAACAATGCAACATATTTTAAGAATAAAGGAAAAGAAGGAGACAGCAGGAGTGGAAGAATGAAGGGGAGTTAGTGAGAGGATGAGACGGACCAGGAGAGATGATGGGTTCTGAAAAAAAATCTGAGGTTTCTAGAGGGGAGGTGGGTCGGGGGATTGGTTAGCCTGGTGGTGGGTATTAAAGAGGGCACATTCTCCATGGAGCACTGTGTGTTAGGAACAAACAATGAATCATGGGACAGTACACCAAAACAAATGATGTACTCCATGGTGATTAACAAAGCAATAAAAAACAAAAACTGTAATAAGAGATGAAGAAGGACACTATATCCTACTTAGTGGGTCTATCCAACAAGAAGATCTCACAATTGTAAATATCTATGCCCCGAACATGGGAGCATCCAATTATATAAGGCAATTAAGAAGAAAAGAAAAAAACACATTGACCACCATACAATCATAGTGGGGGACTTTAACACCCCCCCTGACTGAAATGGCCAGATCATCTAAGCAAAAGATCAACAAGGAAATAAAGACTTTAAATGACACACTGGACCAAATGGACTTCACAGACATATTCAGAACGTTCCATCCCAATGCAACGGAATACACATTCTTCTCTAGTGCCCATGGAACATTCTCCAGAATGGATCACATCCTAGGTCACAAATCAGGTCTCAACCGGTACCCAAAGATTGGGATCATTCCCTGCACATTTTCAGACCACAATGTTTTGAAACTAGAACTCAATCACAAGAGGAGAGTCGGAAAGAACTCAAATACATGGAGGCTAAAGTGCATCCTACGAAAGAATGAATGGGTCAACCAGGAAATTAAAGAAGAATTTAAAAAGTTCATGGAAACCAATGAAAATGAAAACTCAACTGTCCAAAATCTTTGGGATACAGCCAAGGCAGTCCTGCGAGGAAAGTATATAGCAATACAAGCCTTTCTCAAGAAACAAGAAAGGTCTCAAATACACACCCAACCCTACACCTAAAGGAGCTGGAGAAAGAACGGCAAATAAAGCCTAAACCCAGCAGGAGAAGAGAAATCATGCAGTTCAGAGCAGAAATCAATGAAATAGAACCCAGAAGAACAGTAGAAGTGATCAACGGAACTAGGAGCTGGTACTTTGAAAGAATTCACAAGATTGATACACCCCTGTCCAGGCTGATCAAAAAGAAAAGAGAAATGACCCAAATCAACAAAATCATGAATGAAAGAGGAGAGATCACAAACAACACCAAAGAAATACAAACAATTATAAGAACGTAATCTGAGCAACCCTAGGGCAGCAAATTCCATAACCTGGAAGAAATGGGTGCATTCCTAGAGATGTGTCCACTAACAAAACTGACCCAGGAAGAAATAGAAAACATGAACAGTCCTATAACCACGAAGGCAATTGAAGTAGTCATCAAAAACCTCCCAAGATACCAAAGCCCAGGGCCAGATGGTTTCCCAGGGGAATTCTATCAGACATTTAAAGAAGAATTAATACCTATTCTCCTGAAACTGTTCCAAACAATAGAAATGGAAGGAAAACTTCCAAACTCATTTATGAGGCCACCATTACCTTGATTCCAAAACCAGACAAAGATCCCATCAAAAAGGAGAATTAGAGACCAATATCCTTGATGAACATCGATGCAAAAATTCTCACCAAAATACTAGCCAAGAGGACCCAACAGTACATGAAAAGGAGTATTCACCATGACCAAGTGGGATTTATCCCTGGGCTGCAAGGCTGGTTCAACATCCGCAAATCAGTCAACGTGATCAAATACATTAACAAAAGAAAGAACGAGAATCATATGATCCTCCCAAGAGATGCAGAAAAAGCATTGGACAAAGTACAGCAACCTTTCTGGATCAAAACTCTTCAGAGTATAGGGACAGCGGGTACATACCTCAATATCATAAAAGCCATCTACGAAAACGCTACAGCGAATATCATTCTCAATGGGGAAAAGCTGAGATCTTTTCCCCTAAAGTCAGCAACGCGGCAGGGATAGCCACTCTCACCACTGCTATTCAACATAGTATTAGAAGTCCTAGCCACAGCAATCAGACAACAAAAAGTAATCCAAGGCATCCAAATCGGCAGAGAGGAAGTCAAACTCTCACTCTTGGCAGATGATATGATACTTTATGTGGAAAACCCAAAAGACTCCACCCCAAAACTGCTAGAACTCACACAGCAATTCCGTCAAGTAGCAGGCTATAAAATCAATGCACAGGAATCAGTGGCATTCCTATACAACAACAACAAGACAGAAGAGAGACAAATCAAGGAGTCGATCCCATTCACAACTGCACCCAAAACCAGAAGAGACCTAGGAATATATTGAACCCAAGAGGCAAGGGATCTGTACTCAGAAAACAACAAAATACGCAGGAAAGAAATTGAAGAAGACACAAAGAAACGGAAAAACGTTCCATGCTCATGGATTGGGAGAACCAACATTGTGAAGAGGTCAATGCTACCTAGAGCAATCTACACATGCAATGCAATCCCCATCAAAATACCATCCACTTTTTTCCACGAAATGGAACAAATAATCCTAAAATTTGAATGGAACCTGAAGAGACCCCGAGTAGCCAGAGGAATATTGAGAAAGAAAAGCAAAGCTGGCGGCATCACAATTCTGGACTTCCAGCTCTATGACAAAGCTGTCATCATCAAGACAGTAGGGTACTGGCACAAAAACAGACACATGGATCCATGGAACAGAATCGAGAGCCCAGAAATGGACCCTCAACTCTATGGTCAACTTATCTTTGACAGAGCAGGAAGGAATGTCCAATGGCAAAAAGAGAGTCTCTTCAACAACTGGTGTTGGGAGAATTGGACAGCCCCATGCAGAAGAATGACACTGGACCATTTCCTGACACCACACACAGAAGTAGACGCCAAATGGTTGAAAGACCTCAATGTGAGACAGGAGTCCATCAAAATCCTAAAGGAGGACACAGGTAGCAAGCTCTTCGACCTCAGCCGCAGCAACTTCTTCCTAGAAACATCACCAAAGGCACGGGAAGCCAGGGCAAAAATGAACTATTGGGATTTCATCAAGATAAAAAGCTTTGGCACAGCAAAAGAAACAGTCCACAAAACCAAAAGACAACCGACAGAATGGGAGAAATTATTTGCAAATGACCTATCAGATAAAGGGCTACTACCCAATATGTATAAAAACTTATCAAACTCAACACCCAAAGAACAAATAATCCAATCAAGAAATAGGCAGAAGACATGAACAGACATTTTTCCAAAGAAGACATCCAAATGGCCCACAGGCACATGAAAAAGTGCTCAACACGGCTCGGCATCAGGGAAATCCAAATCAAAACCTCAATGAGATACCACCTCACACCCGTCAGAATGGCTCAAATGAACAAGTCAGGGAACGACAGAGGTTGGCGGGGATGTGGAGAAAGGGGAACCCTCCTACACTGGTGGTGGGAATGCAAGCTGGTGCAACCCCTCTGGAAAAGTGTATGTAGGTTCCTCAAACAGTTAAATTAGAGCTACCATTCGATCCAGCAATTGCACTCCTGGGTATTTACCCCAAAGATACAAATGTAGGGACCCGAAGCGGTACGTGCACCCCATTGTTTATAGCAGCAATATCCACAATAGCCAAACGGTGGAAAGAGCCAAGATGTCCATCGACAGATGAATGGATAAAGAAGAGGTGGTATATATATACACAATGGATTATTACGCAGCCATCAAAAGGAATGAGGTGTTGCCATGGACAACGACGTGGATGGAACTGGAGGGTCCGACGATTAGTGAAATAAGTCAATCAGAGAAAGACATGTATCATATGACCTCACTGATATGAGGGATTCTTAATCTCAGGAACAGAGTGAGGCTTGCTGGAGTGGTCGGGGGGGGGATGGGGTGGCTGGGTGATAGACTTTGGGGAGGGTATGAGCTACGGTGAGCGCTGTGAATTGTGTAAGACTGTTGAATCACAGATCTGTACTTCTGAAACAAATAACGCAACATATTTTAAGAATAAAGGAAAACAAGGAGACAGCAGGAGAGGAAGAATGAAGGGGAGTTAGTGAGAGGGGGAGACGGACCAGGAGAGATGATGGATTCTGAAAAAAAATCCGAGGTTTCTAGAGGGGAGGTGGGTCGGTGGATTGGTTTGACTGCTGATGGTTATTAAAGAGGGCACATTCTGCATGGAGCACTGTGTGTTAGGAACAAACAATGAATCATGGGACAGTACACCAAAACAAATGATGTAGTACATGGTGATTAACAAAGCAATAAAAAACAAAGACTGTAATAAGAGATGAAGAAGGACACTATATCCTACTTAAAGGGTCTATCCAACAAGAAGATCTCACAATTGTAAATATCTATGCCCCGAACATGGGAGCATCCAATTATATAAGGCAATTAAGAAGAAAAGCAAAGAAACACATTGACCACCATACAATCATAGTGGGGGACTTTAACACCCCCCTGACTGAAATGGCCAGATCATCTAAGCAAAAGATCAACAAGGAAAGAAAGACTTTAAATGACACACTGGACCAAATGGACTTCACAGACATATTCAGAACGTTCCATCCCAATGCAACGGAATACACATTCTTCTCTAGTGCCCATGGAACATTCTCCAGAATGGATCACATCCTAGGTCACAAATCAGGTCTCAACCGGTACCCAAAGATTGGGATCATTCCCTGCACATTTTCAGACCACAATGTTTTGAAACTAGAACTCAATCACAAGAGGAGAGTCGGAAAGAACTCAAATACATGGAGGCTAAAGAGCATCCTACGAAAGAATGAATGGGTCAACCAGGAAATTAAAGAAGAATTTAAAAAGTTCATGGAAACCAATGAAAATGAAAACTCAACTCTCCAAAATCTTTGGGATACAGCCAAGGCAGTCCTGCGAGGAAAGTATATAGCAATACAAGCCTTTCTCAAGAAACAAGAAAGGTCTCAAATACACACCCAACCCTACACCTAAAGGAGCTGGAGAAAGAACGGCAAATAAAGCCTAAACCCAGCAGGAGAAGAGAAATCATGCAGTTCAGAGCAGAAATCAATGAAATAGAACCCAGAAGAACAGTAGAAGTGATCAACGGAACTAGGAGCTGGTACTTTGAAAGAATTCACAAGATTGATACACCCCTGTCCAGGCTGATCAAAAAGAAAAGAGAAATGACCCAAATCAACAAAATCATGAATGAAAGAGGAGAGATCACAAACAACACCAAAGAAATACAAACAATTATAAGAACGTAATCTGAGCAACCCTAGGGCAGCAAATTCCATAACCTGGAAGAAATGGGTGCATTCCTAGAGATGTGTCAACTAACAAAACTGACCCAGGAAGAAATAGAAAACATGAACAGTCCTATAACCACGAAGGCAATTGAAGTAGTCATCAAAAACCTCCCAAGAAACCAAAGCCCAGGGCCAGATGGTTTCCCAGGGGAATTCTATCAGACATTTAAAGAAGAATTAATACCTATTCTCCTGAAACTGTTCCAAACAATAGAAATGGAAGGAAAACTTCCAAACTCATTTATGAGGCCACCATTACCTTGATTCCAAAACCAGACAAAGATCCCATCAAAAAGGAGAATTAGAGACCAATATCCTTGATGAACATCGATGCAAAAATTCTCACCAAAATACTAGCCAAGAGGACCCAACAGTACATGAAAAGGAGTATTCACCATGACCAAGTGGGATTTAACCCTGGGCTGCAAGGCTGGTTCAACATACGCAAATCAGTCAACGTGATCAAATACATTAACAAAAGAAAGAACGAGAATCATATGATCCTCCCAAGAGATGCAGAAAAAGCATTGGACAAAGTACAGCAAACTTTCTGGATCAAAACTCTTCAGAGTATAGGGACAGCGGGTACATACCTCAATATCATAAAAGCCATCTACGAAAACGCTACAGCGAATATCATTCTCAATGGGGAAAAGCTGAGATCTTTTCCCCTAAAGTCAGCAACGCGGCAGGGATAGCCACTCTCACCACTGCTATTCAACATAGTATTAGAAGTCGTAGCCACAGCAATCAGACAACAAAAAGTAATCCAAGGCATCCAAATCGGCAGAGAGGAAGTCAAACTCTCACTCTTGGCAGATGATATGATACTTTATGTGGAAAACCTAAAGACTCCACCCCAAAACTGCTAGAACTCACACAGCAATTCCGTCAAGTAGCAGGCTATAAAATCAATGCACAGGAATCAGTGGCATTCCTATACACCAACAACAAGACAGAAGAGAGACAAATCAAGGAGTCGATCCCATTCACAACTGCACCCAAAACCAGAAGAGACCTAGGAATATATTGAACCCAAGAGGCAAGGGATCTGTACTCAGAAAACAACAAAATACGCAGGAAAGAAATTGAAGAAGACACAAAGAAACGGAAAAACGTTCCATGCTCATGGATTGGGAGAACCAACATTGTGAAGAGGTCAATGCTACCTAGAGCAATCTACACATGCAATGCAATCCCCATCAAAATACCATCCACTTTTTTCCACGAAATGGAACAAATAATCCTAAAATTTGAATGGAACCTGAAGAGACCCCGAGTAGCCAGAGGAATATTGAGAAAGAAAAGCAAAGCTGGCGGCATCACAATTCTGGACTTCCAGCTCTATGACAAAGCTGTCATCATCAAGACAGTATGGTACTGGCACAAAAACAGACACATGGATCCATGGAACAGAATCGAGAGCCCAGAAATGGACCCTCAACTCTATGGTCAACTTATCTTTGACAGAGCAGGAAGGAATGTCCAATGGCAAAAAGAGAGTCTCTTCAACAACTGGTGTTGGGAGAATTGGACAGCCCCATGCAGAAGAATGACACTGGACCATTTCCTGACACCACACACAGAAGTAGACGCCAAATGGTTGAAAGACCTCAATGTGAGACAGGAGTCCATCAAAATCCTAAAGGAGGACACAGGTAGCAAGCTCTTCGACCTCAGCCGCAGCAACTTCTTCCTAGAAACATCACCAAAGGCACGGGAAGCCAGGGCAAAAATGAACTATTGGGATTTCATCAAGATAAAAAGCTTTGGCACAGCAAAAGAAACAGTCCACAAAACCAAAAGACAACCGACAGAATGGGAGAAATTATTTGCAAATGACCTATCAGATAAAGGGCTACTATCCAATATGTATAAAAACTTATCAAACTCAACACCCAAAGAACAAATAATCCAATCAAGAAATAGGCAGAAGACATGAACAGACATTTTTCCAAAGAAGACATCCAAATGGCCCACAGGCACATGAAAAAGTGCTCAACACGGCTCGGCATCAGGGAAATCCAAATCAAAACCTCAATGAGATACCACCTCACACCCGTCAGAATGGCTCAAATGAACAAGTCAGGGAACGACAGAGGTTGGCGGGGATGTGGAGAAAGGGGAACCCTCCTACACTGGTGGTGGGAATGCAAGCTGGTGCAACCCCTCTGGAAAAGTGTATGTAGGTTCCTCAAACAGTTAAATTAGAGCTACCATTCGATCCAGCAATTGCACTCCTGGGTATTTACCCCAAAGATACAAATGTAGGGACCCGAAGCGGTACGTGCACCCCATTGTTTATAGCAGCAATATCCACAATAGCCAAACGGTGGAAAGAGCCAAGATGTCCATCGACAGATGAATGGATAAAGAAGAGGTGGTATATATATACACAATGGATTATTACGCTGCCATCAAAAGGAATGAGGTGTTGCCATGGACAACGACGTGGATGGAACTGGAGGGTCCGACGATTAGTGAAATAAGTCAATCAGAGAAAGACATGTATCATATGACCTCACTGATATGAGGGATTCTTAATCTCAGGAACAGAGTGAGGCTTGCTGGAGTGGTCGGGGGGGGGATGGGGTGGCTGGGTGATAGACTTTGGGGAGGGTATGAGCTACGGTGAGCACTGTGAATTGTGTAAGACTGTTGAATCACAGATCTGTACTTCTGAAACAAATAACGCAACATATTTTAAGAATAAAGGAAAACAAGGAGACAGCAGGAGAGGAAGAATGAAGGGGAGTTAGTGAGAGGGGGAGACGGACCAGGAGAGATGATGGATTCTGAAAAAAAATCCGAGGTTTCTAGAGGGGAGGTGGGTCGGTGGATTGGTTTGACTGGTGATGGTTATTAAAGAGGGCACATTCTGCATGGAGCACTCTGTGTTAGGAACAAACAATGAATCATGGGACAGTACACCAAAACAAATGATGTAGTACATGGTGATTAACAAAGCAATAAAAAACAAAGACTGTAATAAGAGATGAAGAAGGACACTATATCCTACTTAAAGGGTCTATCCAACAAGAAGATCTCACAATTGTAAATATCTATGCCCCGAACATGGGAGCATCCAATTATATAAGGCAATTAAGAAGAAAAGCAAAGAAACACATTGACCACCATACAATCATAGTGGGGGACTTTAACACCCCCCTGACTGAAATGGCCAGATCATCTAAGCAAAAGATCAACAAGGAAATAAAGACTTTAAATGACACACTGGACCAAATGGACTTCACAGACATATTCAGAACGTTCCATCCCAATGCAACGGAATACACATTCTTCTCTAGTGCCCATGGAACATTCTCCAGAATGGATCACATCCTAGGTCACAAATCAGGTCTCAACCTGTACCCAAAGATTGGGATCATTCCCTGCACATTTTCAGACCACAATGTTTTGAAACTAGAACTCAATCACAAGAGGAGAGTCGGAAAGAACTCAAATACATGGAGGCTAAAGAGCATCCTACGAAAGAATGAATGGGTCAACCAGGAAATTAAAGAAGAATTTAAAAAGTTCATGGAAACCAATGAAAATGAAAACTCAACTGTCCAAAATCTTTGGGATACAGCCAAGGCAGTCCTGCGAGGAAAGTATATAGCAATACAAGCCTTTCTCAAGAAACAAGAAAGGTCTCAAATACACACCCAACCCTACACCTAAAGGAGCTGGAGAAAGAACGGCAAATAAAGCCTAAACCCAGCAGGAGAAGAGAAATCATGCAGTTCAGAGCAGAAATCAATGAAATAGAACCCAGAAGAACAGTAGAAGTGATCAACGGAACTAGGAGCTGGTACTTTGAAAGAATTCACAAGATTGATACACCCCTGTCCAGGCTGATCAAAAAGAAAAGAGAAATGACCCAAATCAACAAAATCATGAATGAAAGAGGAGAGATCACAAACAACACCAAAGAAATACAAACAATTATAAGAACGTAATCTGAGCAACCCTAGGGCAGCAAATTCCATAACCTGGAAGAAATGGGTGCATTCCTAGAGATGTGTCAACTAACAAAACTGACCCAGGAAGAAATAGAAAACATGAACAGTCCTATAACCACGAAGGCAATTGAAGTAGTCATCAAAAACCTCCCAAGAAACCAAAGCCCAGGGCCAGATGGTTTCCCAGGGGAATTCTATCAGACATTTAAAGAAGAATTAATACCTATTCTCCTGAAACTGTTCCAAACAATAGAAATGGAAGGAAAACTTCCAAACTCATTTATGAGGCCACCATTACCTTGATTCCAAAACCAGACAAAGATCCCATCAAAAAGGAGAATTAGAGACCAATATCCTTGATGAACATCGATGCAAAAATTCTCACCAAAATACTAGCCAAGAGGACCCAACAGTACATGAAAAGGAGTATTCACCATGACCAAGTGGGATTTATCCCTGGGCTGCAAGGCTGGTTCAACATCCGCAAATCAGTCAACGTGATCAAATACATTAACAAAAGAAAGAACGAGAATCATATGATCCTCCCAAGAGATGCAGAAAAAGCATTGGACAAAGTACAGCACCCTTTCTGGATCAAAACTCTTCAGAGTATAGGGACAGCGGGTACATACCTCAATATCATAAAAGCCATCTACGAAAACGCTACAGCGAATATCATTCTCAATGGGGAAAAGCTGAGATCTTTTCCCCTAAAGTCAGCAACGCGGCAGGGATAGCCACTCTCACCACTGCTATTCAACATAGTATTAGAAGTCCTAGCCACAGCAATCAGACAACAAAAAGTAATCCAAGGCATCCAAATCGGCAGAGAGGAAGTCAAACTCTCACTCTTGGCAGATGATATGATACTTTATGTGGAAAACCCAAAAGACTCCACCCCAAAACTGCTAGAACTCACACAGCAATTCCGTCAAGTAGCAGGCTATAAAATCAATGCACAGGAATCAGTGGCATTCCTATACAACAACAACAAGACAGAAGAGAGACAAATCAAGGAGTCGATCCCATTCACAACTGCACCCAAAACCAGAAGAGACCTAGGAATATATTCATCCCAAGAGGCAAGGGATCTGTACTCAGAAAACTACAAAATACGCAGGAAAGAAATTGAAGAAGACACAAAGAAACGGAAAAACGTTCCATGCTCATGGATTGGGAGAACCAACATTGTGAAGAGGTCAATGCTACCTAGAGCAATCTACACATGCAATGCAATCCCCATCAAAATAGCATCCACTTTTTTCCACGAAATGGAACAAATAATCCTAAAATTTGAATGGAACCTGTAGAGACCCCGAGTAGCCAGAGGAATATTGAGAAAGAAAAGCAAAGCTGGCGGCATCACAATTCTGGACTTCCAGCTCTATGACAAAGCTGTCATCATCAAGACAGTATGGTACTGGCACAAAAACAGACACATGGATCCATGGAACAGAATCGAGAGCCCAGAAATGGACCCTCAACTCTATGGTCAACTTATCTTTGACAAAGCAGGAAGGAATGTCCAATGGCAAAAAGAGAGTCTCTTCAACAACTGGTGTTGGGAGAATTGGACAGCCCCATGCAGAAGAATGACACTGGACCATTTCCTGACACCACACACAGAAGTAGACGCCAAATGGTTGAAAGACCTCAATGTGAGACAGGAGTCCATCAAAATCCTAAAGGAGAACACAGGTAGCAAGCTCTTCGACCTCAGCCGCAGCAACTTCTTCCTAGAAACATCACCAAAGGCACGGGAAGCCAGGGCAAAAATGAACTATTGGGATTTCATCAAGATAAAAAGCTTTGGCACAGCAAAAGAAACAGTCCACAAAACCAAAAGACAACCGACAGAATGGGAGAAATTATTTGCAAATGACCTATCAGATAAAGGGCTACTATCCAATATGTATAAAAACTTATCAAACTCAACACCCAAAGAACAAATAATCCAATCAAGAAATAGGCAGAAGACATGAACAGACATTTTTCCAAAGAAGACATCCAAATGGCCCACAGGCACATGAAAAAGTGCTCAACACGGCTCGGCATCAGGGAAATCCAAATCCAAACCTCAATGAGATACCACCTCACACCCGTCAGAATGGCTCAAATGAACAAGTCAGGGAACGACAGAGGTTGGCGGGGATGTGGAGAAAGGGGAACCCTCCTACACTGGTGGTGGGAATGCAAGCTGGTGCAACCCCTCTGGAAAAGTGTATGGAGGTTCCTCAAACAGTTATAATTAGAGCTACCATTCGATCCAGCAATTGCACTCCTGGGTATTTACCCCAAAGATACAAATGTAGGGACCTGAAGCGGTACGTGCACCTCATTGTTTATAGCAGCAATGTCCACAATAGCCAAACTGTGGAAACAGCCAAGATGTCCATCGACAGATGAATGGATAAAGAAGAGGTGGTATATATATACACAATGGACTATTACGCAGCCATCAAAAGGAATGAGATGTTGCCATGGACAACGACGTGGATGGAACTGGAGGGTCCGACGATTAGTGAAATAAGTCAATCAGAGAAAGACATGTATCATATGACCCCACTGATATGAGGGATTCTTAATCTCAGGAACAGAGTGAGGCTTGCTGGAGTGGTCGGGGGTGGGAGGGATGGGGTGGCTGGGTGATAGACATTGGGGAGGGTATGAGCTACGGTGAGCGCTGTGAATTGTGTAAGACTGTTGAATCACAGATCTGTACTTCTGAAACAATGCAACATATTTTAAGAATAAAGGAAAAGAAGGAGACAGCAGGAGTGGAAGAATGAAGGGGAGTTAGTGAGAGGATGAGACGGACCAGGAGAGATGATGGGTTCTGAAAAAAAATCTGAGGTTTCTAGAGGGGAGGTGGGTCGGGGGATTGGTTAGCCTGGTGGTGGGTATTAAAGAGGGCACATTCTCCATGGAGCACTGTGTGTTAGGAACAAACAATGAATCATGGGACACTACACCAAAACAAATGATGTACTCCATGGTGATTAACAAAGCAATAAAAAACAAAAACTGTAATAAGAGATGAAGAAGGACACTATATCCTACTTAGTGGGTCTATCCAACAAGAAGATCTCACAATTGTAAATATCTATGCCCCGAACATGGGAGCATCCAATTATATAAGGCAATTAAGAAGAAAAGAAAAAAACACATTGACCACCATACAATCATAGTGGGGGACTTTAACACCCCCCCTGACTGAAATGGCCAGATCATCTAAGCAAAAGATCAACAAGGAAATAAAGACTTTAAATGACACACTGGACCAAATGGACTTCACAGACATATTCAGAACGTTCCATCCCAGTGCAACGGAATACACATTCTTCTCTAGTGCCCATGGAACATTCTCCAGAATGGATCACATCCTAGGTCACAAATCAGGTCTCAACCGGTACCCAAAGATTGGGATCATTCCCTGCACATTTTCAGACCACAATGTTTTGAAACTAGAACTCAATCACAAGAGGAGAGTCGGAAAGAACTCAAATACATGGAGGCTAAAGAGCATCCTACGAAAGAATGAATGGGTCAACCAGGAAATTAAAGAAGAATTTAAAAAGTTCATGGAAACCAATGAAAATGAAAACTCAACTGTCCAAAATCTTTGGGATACAGCCAAGGCAGTCCTGCGAGGAAAGTATATAGCAATACAAGCCTTTCTCAAGAAACAAGAAAGGTCTCAAATACACACCCAACCCTACACCTAAAGGAGCTGGAGAAAGAACGGCAAATAAAGCCTAAACCCAGCAGGAGAAGAGAAATCATGCAGTTCAGAGCAGAAATCAATGAAATAGAACCCAGAAGAACAGTAGAAGTGATCAACGGAACTAGGAGCTGGTACTTTGAAAGAATTCACAAGATTGATACACCCCTGTCCAGGCTGATCAAAAAGAAAAGAGAAATGACCCAAATCAACAAAATCATGAATGAAAGAGGAGAGATCACAAACAACACCAAAGAAATACAAACAATTATAAGAACGTAATCTGAGCAACCCTAGGGCAGCAAATTCCATAACCTGGAAGAAATGGGTGCATTCCTAGAGATGTGTCAACTAACAAAACTGACCCAGGAAGAAATAGAAAACATGAACAGTCCTATAACCACGAAGGCAATTGAAGTAGTAATCAAAAACCTCCCAAGAAACCAAAGCCCAGGGCCAGATGGTTTCCCAGGGGAATTCTATCAGACATTTAAAGAAGAATTAATACCTATTCTCCTGAAACTGTTCCAAACAATAGAAATGGAAGGAAAACTTCCAAACTCATTTATGAGGCCACCATTACCTTGATTCCAAAACCAGACAAAGATCCCATCAAAAAGGAGAATTAGAGACCAATATCCTTGATGAACATCGATGCAAAAATTCTCACCAAAATACTAGCCAAGAGGACCCAACAGTACATGAAAAGGAGTATTCACCATGACCAAGTGGGATTTATCCCTGGGCTGCAAGGCTGGTTCAACATCCGCAAATCAGTCAACGTGATCAAATACATTAACAAAAGAAAGAACGAGAATCATATGATCCTCTCAATAGATGCAGAAAAAGCATTGGACAAAGTACAGCAACCTTTCTGGATCAAAACTCTTCAGAGTATAGGGACAGCGGGTACATACCTCAATATCATAAAAGCCATCTACGAAAACGCTACAGCGAATATCATTCTCAATGGGGAAAAGCTGAGATCTTTTCCCCTAAAGTCAGCAACGCGGCAGGGATAGCCAATCTCACCACTGCTATTCAACATAGTATTAGAAGTCCTAGCCACAGCAATCAGACAACAAAAAGTAATCCAAGGCATCCAAATCGGCAGAGAGGAAGTCAAACTCTCACTCTTGGCAGATGATATGATACTTTATGTGGAAAACCCAAAAGACTTCACCCCAAAACTGCTAGAACTCACACAGCAATTCCGTCAAGTAGCAGGCAATAAAATCAATGCACAGGAATCAGTGGCATTCCTATACACCAACAACAAGACAGAAGAGAGACAAATCAAGGAGTCGATCCCATTCACAACTGCACCCAAAACCAGAAGAGAACTAGGAATATATTCATCCCAAGAGGCAAAGGATCTGTACTCAGAAAACTACAAAATACGCAGGAAAGAAATTGAAGAAGACACAAAGAAACGGAAAAACGTTCCATGCTCATGGATTCGGAGAACCAACATTGTGAAGAGGTCAATGCTACCTAGAGCAATCTAGACATGCAATGCAATCCCCATCAAAATACCATCCACTTTTTTCCAGGAAATGGAACAAATAATCCTAAAATTTGAATGGAACCAGAAGAGACCCCGAATAGCCAGAGGAATATTGAGAAAGAAAAGCAAAGCTGGCGGCATCACAATTCTGGACTTCCAGCTCTATGACAAAGCTGTCATCATCAAGACAGTATGGTACTGGCACAAAAACAGACACATGGATCCATGGAACAGAATCGAGAGCCCAGAAATGGACCCTCAACTCTATGGTCAACTTATCTTTGACAGAGCAGGAAGGAATGTCCAATGGCAAAAAGAGAGTCTCTTCAACAACTGGTGTTGGGAGAATTGGACAGCCCCATGCAGAAGAATGACAGTGGACCATTTCCTGACACCACACACAAAAGTAGACTCCAAATGGTTGAAAGACCTCAATGTGAGACAGGAGTCCATCAAAATCCTAAAGGAGAACACAGGTAGCAAGCACTTCGACCTCAGCCGCAGCAACTTCTTCCTAGAAACATCACCAAAGGCACGGGAAGCCAGGGCAAAAATGAACTATTGGGATTTCATCAAGATAAAAAGCTTTGGCACAGCAAAAGAAACAGTCCACAAAACCAAAAGACAACCGACAGAATGGGAGAAATTATTTGCAAATGACCTATCAGATAAAGGGCTACTACCCAATATGTATATAAACTTATCAAACTCAACACCCAAAGAACAAATAATCCAATCAAGAAATAGGCAGAAGACATGAACAGACATTTTTCCAAAGAAGACATCCAAATGGCCCACAGGCACATGAAAAAGTGCTCAACACGGCTTGGCATCAGAGAAATCCAAATGAAAACCTCAATGAGATACCACCTCACACCCGTCAGAATGGCTCAAATGAACAAGTCAGGGAAAGACAGAGTTTGGCGGGGATGTGGAGATAGGGGAACCCGCCGACACTGGTGGTGGGAATGCAAGCTGCTGCAACCCCTCTGGAAAACAGTATGGAGGTTCCTCACACAGTTGAAATTAGAGCTACCATTCGATCCAACATTTGCACTCCTGGGTATTTACCCCAAAGATACAAATGTAGGGACCCGAAGCGGTACGTGCACCCCATTTTTTATAGCAGCAATGTCCACAATAGCCAAACTGTGGAAACAGCCAAGATGTCCATCGACAGATGAATGGATAAAGAAGAGGTGATATATATATACACAATGGACTATTACGCAGCCATCAAAAGGAATGAGATGTTGCCATGGACAACGACGTGGATGGAACTGGAGGGTCCGACGATTAGTGAAATAAGTCAATCAGAGAAAGACATGTATCATATGACCCCAGTGATATGAGGGATTCTTAATCTCAGGAACAGAGTGAGGCTTGCTGGAGTGGTCGGGGGTGGGAGCGATGGGGTGGCTGGGTGATAGACATTGGGGAGGGTATGAGCTACGGTGAGCGCTGTGAATTGTGTAAGACTGTTGAATCACAGATCTGTACTTCTGAAACAACGCAACATATTTTAAGAATAAAGGAAAAGAAGGAGACAGCAGGAGTGGAAGAATGAAGGGGAGTTAGTGAGAGGATGAGACGGACCAGGAGAGATGATGGGTTCTGAAAAAAAATCTGAGGTTTCTAGAGGGGAGGTGGGTCGGGGGATTGTTTAGCCTGGTGGTGGGTATTAAAGAGGGCACATTCTACATGGAGCACTGTGTGTTAGGAACAAACAATGAATCATGGGACACTACACCAAAACAAATGATGTACTCCATGGTGATTAACAAAGCAATAAAAAACAAAGACTGTAATAAGAGATGAAGAAGGACACTATATCCTACTTAATGGGTCTATCCAACAAGAAGATCTCACAATTGTAAATATCTATGCTCCGAACATGGGAGCATCCAATTATATAAGGCAATTAAGAAGAAAAGCAAAGAAACACATTGACCACCATACAATCATAGTGGGGGACTTTAACACCCCCCTGACTGAAATGGCCAGATCATCTAAGCAAAAGATCAACAAGGAAATAAAGACTTTAAATGACACACTGGACCAAATGGACTTCACAGACATATTCAGAACGTTCCATCCCAATGCAACGGAATACACATTCTTCTCTAGTGCCCATGGAACATTCTCCAGAATGGATCACATCCTAGGTCACAAATCAGGTCTCAACCGGTACCCAAAGATTGGGATCATTCCCTGCACATTTTCAGACCACAATGTTTTGAAACTAGAACTCAATCACAAGAGGAGAGTCGGAAAGAACTCAAATACATGGAGGCTAAAGAGCATCCTACGAAAGAATGAATGGGTCAACCAGGAAATTAAAGAAGAATTTAAAAAGTTCATGGAAACCAATGAAAATGAAAACTCAACTGTCCAAAATCTTTGGGATACAGCCAAGGCAGTCCTGCGAGGAAAGTATATAGCAATACAAGCCTTTCTCAAGAAACAAGAAAGGTCTCAAATACACACCCAACCCTACACCTAAAGGAGCTGGAGAAAGAACGGCAAATAAAGCCTAAACCCAGCAGGAGAAGAGAAATCATGCAGTTCAGAGCAGAAATCAATGAAATAGAACCCAGAAGAACAGTAGAAGTGATCAACGGAACTAGGAGCTGGTACTTTGAAAGAATTCACAAGATTGATACACCCCTGTCCAGGCTGATCAAAAAGAAAAGAGAAATGACCCAAATCAACAAAATCATGAATGAAAGAGGAGAGATCACAAACAACACCAAAGAAATACAAACAATTATAAGAACGTAATCTGAGCAACCCTAGGGCAGCAAATTCCATAACCTGGAAGAAATGGGTGCATTCCTAGAGATGTGTCAACTAACAAAACTGACCCAGGAAGAAATAGAAAACATGAACAGTCCTATAACCACGAAGGCAATTGAAGTAGTCATCAAAAACCTCCCAAGAAACCAAAGCCCAGGGCCAGATGGTTTCCCAGGGGAATTCTATCAGACATTTAAAGAAGAATTAATACCTATTCTCCTGAAACTGTTCCAAACCATAGAAATGGAAGGAAAACTTCCAAACTCATTTATGAGGCCACCATTACCTTGATTCCAAAACCAGACAAAGATCCCATCAAAAAGGAGAATTAGAGACCAATATCCTTGATGAACATCGATGCAAAAATTCTCCCCAAAATACTAGCCAAGAGGACCCAACAGTACATGAAAAGGAGTATTCACCATGACCAAGTGGGATTTATCCCTGGGCTGCAAGCCTGGTTCAACATCCGCAAATCAGTCAACGTGATCAAATACATTAACAAAAGAAAGAACGAGAATCATATGATCCTCCCAAGAGACACAGAAAAAGCATTGGACAAAGTACAGCAAACTTTCTGGATCAAAACTCTTCAGAGTATAGGGACAGCGGGTACATACCTCAATATCATAAAAGCCATCTACGAAAACGCTACAGCGAATATCATTCTCAATGGGGAAAAGCTGAGATCTTTTCCCCTAAAGTCAGCAACGCGGCAGGGATAGCCACTCTCACCACTGCTATTCAACATAGTATTAGAAGTCCTAGCCACAGCAATCAGACAACAAAAAGTAATCCAAGGCATCCAAATCGGCAGAGAGGAAGTCAAACTCTCACTCTTGGCAGATGATATGATACTTTATGTGGAAAACCCAAAAGACTCCACCCCAAAACTGCTAGAACTCACACAGCAATTCCGTCAAGTAGCAGGCTATAAAATCAATGCACAGGAATCAGTGGCATTCCTATACAACAACAACAAGACAGAAGAGAGACAAATCAAGGAGTCGATCCCATTCACAACTGCACCCAAAACCAGAAGAGACCTAGGAATATATTGAACCCAAGAGGCAAGGGATCTGTACTCAGAAAACAACAAAATACGCAGGAAAGAAATTGAAGAAGACACAAAGAAACGGAAAAAGGTTCCATGCTCATGGATTGGGAGAACCAACATTGTGAAGAGGTCAATGCTACCTAGAGCAATCTACACATGCAATGCAATCCCCATCAAAATACCATCCACTTTTTTCCACGAAATGGAACAAATAATCCTAAAATTTGAATGGAAGCTGAAGAGACCCCGAGTAGCCAGAGGAATATTGAGAAAGAAAAGCAAAGCTGGCGGCATCACAATTCTGGACTTCCAGCTCTATGACAAAGCTGTCATCATCAAGACAGTATGGTACTGGCACAAAAACAGACACATGGATCCATGGAACAGAATCGAGAGCCCAGAAATGGACCCTCAACTCTATGGTCAACTTATCTTTGACAGAGCAGGAAGGAATGTCCAATGGCAAAAAGAGAGTCTCTTCAACAACTGGTGTTGGGAGAATTGGACAGCCCCATGCAGAAGAATGACACTGGACCATTTCCTGACACCACACACAGAAGTAGACGCCAAATGGTTGAAAGACCTCAATGTGAGACAGGAGTCCATCAAAATCCTAAAGGAGGACACAGGTAGCAAGCTCTTCGACCTCAGCCGCAGCAACTTCTTCCTAGAAACATCACCAAAGGCACGGGAAGCCAGGGCAAAAATGAACTATTGGGATTTCATCAAGATAAAAACCTTTGGCACAGCAAAAGAAACAGTCCACAAAACCAAAAGACAACCGACAGAATGGGAGAAATTATTTGCAAATGACCTATCAGATAAAGGGCTACTATCCAATATGTATAAAAACTTATCAAACTCAACACCCAAAGAACAAATAATCCAATCAAGAAATAGGCAGAAGACATGAACAGACATTTTTCCAAAGAAGACATCCAAATGGCCCACAGGCACATGAAAAAGTGCTCAACACGGCTCGGCATCAGGGAAATCCAAATCAAAACCTCAATGAGATACCACCTCACACCCGTCAGAATGGCTCAAATGAACAAGTCAGGGAACGACAGAGGTTGGCGGGGATGTGGAGAAAGGGGAACCCTCCTACACTGGTGGTGGGAATGCAAGCTGGTGCAACCCCTCTGGAAAAGTGTATGTAGGTTCCTCAAACAGTTAAATTAGAGCTACCATTCGATCCAGCAATTGCACTCCTGGGTATTTACCCCAAAAATACAAATGTAGGGACCCGAAGCGGTACGTGCACCCCATTGTTTATAGCAGCAATATCCACAATAGCCAAACGGTGGAAAGAGCCAAGATGTCCATCGACAGATGAATGGATAAAGAAGAGGTGGTATATATATACACAATGGATTATTACGCAGCCATCAAAAGGAATGAGGTGTTGCCATGGACAACGACGTGGATGGAACTGGAGGGTCCGACGATTAGTGAAATAAGTCAATCAGAGAAAGACATGTATCATATGACCTCACTGATATGAGGGATTCTTAATCTCAGGAACAGAGTGAGGCTTGCTGGAGTGGTCGGGGGGGGGATGGGGTGGCTGGGTGATAGACTTTGGGGAGGGTATGAGCTACGGTGAGCGCTGTGAATTGTGTAAGACTGTTGAATCACAGATCTGTACTTCTGAAACAAATAACGCAACATATTTTAAGAATAAAGGAAAACAAGGAGACAGCAGGAGAGGAAGAATGAAGGGGAGTTAGTGAGAGGGGGAGACGGACCAGGAGAGATGATGGATTCTGAAAAAAAATCCGAGGTTTCTAGAGGGGAGGTGGGTCGGTGGATTGGTTTGACTGGTGATGGTTATTAAAGAGGGCACATTCTGCATGGAGCACTGTGTGTTAGGAACAAACAATGAATCATGGGACAGTACACCAAAACAAATGATGTAGTACATGGTGATTAACAAAGCAATAAAAAACAAAGACTGTAATAAGAGATGAAGAAGGACACTATATCTTACTTAAAGGGTCTATCCAACAAGAAGATCTCACAATTGTAAATGTCTATGCCCCGAACATGGGAGCATCCAATTATATAAGGCAATTAAGAAGAAAAGCAAAGAAACACATTGACCACCATACAATCATAGTGGGGGACACTAACACCCCCCTGACTGAAATGGCCAGATCATCTAAGCAAAAGATCAACAAGGAAAGAAAGACTTTAAATGACACACTGGACCAAATGGACTTCACAGACATATTCAGAACGTTCCATCCCAATGCAACGGAATACACATTCTTCTCTAGTGCCCATGGAACATTCTCCAGAATGGATCACATCCTAGGTCACAAATCAGGTCTCAACCGGTACCCAAAGATTGGGATCATTCCCTGCACATTTTCAGACCACAATGTTTTGAAACTAGAACTCAATCACAAGAGGAGAGTCGGAAAGAACTCAAATACATGGAGGCTAAAGAGCATCCTACGAAAGAATGAATGGGTCAACCAGGAAATTAAAGAAGAATTTAAAAAGTTCATGGAAACCAATGAAAATGAAAACTCAACTGTCCAAAATCTTTGGGATACAGCCAAGGCAGTCCTGCGAGGAAAGTATATAGCAATACAAGCCTTTCTCAAGAAACAAGAAAGGTCTCAAATACACACCCAACCCTACACCTAAAGGAGCTGGAGAAAGAACGGCAAATAAAGCCTAAACCCAGCAGGAGAAGAGAAATCATGCAGTTCAGAGCAGAAATCAATGAAATAGAACCCAGAAGAACAGTAGAAGTGATCAACGGAACTAGGAGCTGGTACTTTGAAAGAATTCACAAGATTGATACACCCCTGTCCAGGCTGATCAAAAAGAAAAGAGAAATGACCCAAATCAACAAAATCATGAATGAAAGAGGAGAGATCACAAACAACACCAAAGAAATACAAACAATTATAAGAACGTAATCTGAGCAACCCTAGGGCAGCAAATTCCATAACCTGGAAGAAATGGGTGCATTCCTAGAGCTGTGTCAACTAACAAAACTGACCCAGGAAGAAATAGAAAACATGAACAGTCCTATAACCACGAAGGCAATTGAAGTAGTCATCAAAAACCTCCCAAGAAACCAAAGCCCAGGGCCAGATGGTTTCCCAGGGGAATTCTATCAGACATTTAAAGAAGAATTAATACCTATTCTCCTGAAACTGTTCCAAACAATAGAAATGGAAGGAAAACTTCCAAACTCATTTATGAGGCCACCATTACCTTGATTCCAAAACCAGACAAAGATCCCATCAAAAAGGAGAATTAGAGCCCAATATCCTTGATGAACATCGATGCAAAAATTCTCACCAAAATACTAGCCAAGAGGACCCAACAGTACATGAAAAGGAGTATTCACCATGACCAAGTGGGATTTATCCCTGGGCTGCAAGGCTGGTTCAACATCCGCAAATCAGTCAACGTGATCAAATACATTAACAAAAGAAAGAACGAGAATCATATGATCCTCCCAAGAGATGCAGAAAAAGCATTGGACAAAGTACAGCAACCTTTCTGGATCAAAACTCTTCAGAGTATAGGGACAGCGGGTACATACCTCAATATCATAAAAGCCATCTACGAAAACGCTACAGCGAATATCATTCTCAATGGGGAAAAGCTGAGATCTTTTCCCCTAAAGTCAGCAACGCGGCAGGGATAGCCACTCTCACCACTGCTATTCAACATAGTATTAGAAGTCCTAGCCACAGCAATCAGACAACAAAAAGTAATCCAAGCCATCCAAATCGGCAGAGAGGAAGTCAAACTCTCACTCTTGGCAGATGATATGATACTTTATGTGGAAAACCTAAAGACTCCACCCCAAAACTGCTAGAACTCACACAGCAATTCCGTCAAGTAGCAGGCTATAAAATCAATGCACAGGAATCAGTGGCATTCCTATACACCAACAACAAGACAGAAGAGAGACAAATCAAGGAGTCGATCCCATTCACAACTGCACCCAAAACCAGAAGAGACCTAGGAATATATTGAACCCAAGAGGCAAGGGATCTGTACTCAGAAAACAACAAAATACGCAGGAAAGAAATTGAAGAAGACACAAAGAAACGGAAAAACGTTCCATGCTCATGGATTGGGAGAACCAACATTGTGAAGAGGTCAATGCTACCTAGAGCAATCTACACATGCAATGCAATCCCCATCAAAATACCATCCACTTTTTTCCACGAAATGGAACAAATAATCCTAAAATTTGAATGGAACCTGAAGAGACCCCGAGTAGCCAGAGGAATATTGAGAAAGAAAAGCAAAGCTGGCGGCATCACAATTCTGGACTTCCAGCTCTATGACAAAGCTGTCATCATCAAGACAGTATGGTACTGGCACAAAAACAGACACATGGATCCATGGAACAGAATCGAGAGCCCAGAAATGGACCCTCAACTCTATGGTCAACTTATCTTTGACAGAGCAGGAAGGAATGTCCAATGGCAAAAAGAGAGTCTCTTCAACAACTGGTGTTGGGAGAATTGGACAGCCCCATGCAGAAGAATGACACTGGACCATTTCCTGACACCACACACAGAAGTAGACGCCAAATGGTTGAAAGACCTCAATGTGAGACAGGAGTCCATCAAAATCCTAAAGGAGGACACAGGTAGCAAGCTCTTCGACCTCAGCCGCAGCAACTTCTTCCTAGAAACATCACCAAAGGCACGGGAAGCCAGGGCAAAAATGAACTATTGGGATTTCATCAAGATAAAAACCTTTGGCACAGCAAAAGAAACAGTCCACAAAACCAAAAGACAACCGACAGAATGGGAGAAATTATTTGCAAATGACCTATCAGATAAAGGGCTACTATCCAATATGTATAAAAACTTATCAAACTCAACACCCAAAGAACAAATAATCCAATCAAGAAATAGGCAGAAGACATGAACAGACATTTTTCCAAAGAAGACATCCAAATGGCCCACAGGCACATGAAAAAGTGCTCAACACGGCTCGGCATCAGGGAAATCCAAATCAAAACCTCAATGAGATACCACCTCACACCCGTCAGAATGGCTCAAATGAACAAGTCAGGGAACGACAGAGGTTGGCGGGGATGTGGAGAAAGGGGAACCCTCCTACACTGGTGGTGGGAATGCAAGCTGGTGCAACCCCTCTGGAAAAGTGTATGTAGGTTCCTCAAACAGTTAAATTAGAGCTACCATTCGATCCAGCAATTGCACTCCTGGGTATTTACCCCAAAAATACAAATGTAGGGACCCGAAGCGGTACGTGCACCCCATTGTTTATAGCAGCAATATCCACAATAGCCAAACGGTGGAAAGAGCCAAGATGTCCATCGACAGATGAATGGATAAAGAAGAGGTGGTATATATATACACAATGGATTATTACGCAGCCATCAAAAGGAATGAGGTGTTGCCATGGACAACGACGTGGATGGAACTGGAGGGTCCGACGATTAGTGAAATAAGTCAATCAGAGAAAGACATGTATCATATGACCTCACTGATATGAGGGATTCTTAATCTCAGGAACAGAGTGAGGCTTGCTGGAGTGGTCGGGGGGGGGATGGGGTGGCTGGGTGATAGACTTTGGGGAGGGTATGAGCTACGGTGAGCGCTGTGAATTGTGTAAGACTGTTGAATCACAGATCTGTACTTCTGAAACAAATAACGCAACATATTTTAAGAATAAAGGAAAACAAGGAGACAGCAGGAGAGGAAGAATGAAGGGGAGTTAGTGAGAGGGGGAGACGGACCAGGAGAGATGATGGATTCTGAAAAAAAATCCGAGGTTTCTAGAGGGGAGGTGGGTGGGTGGATTGGTTTGACTGGTGATGGTTATTACAGAGGGCACATTCTGCATGGAGCACTGTGTGTTAGGAACAAACAATGAATCATGGGACAGTACACCAAAACAAATGATGTAGTACATGGTGATTAACAAAGCAATAAAAAACAAAGACTGTAATAAGAGATGAAGAAGGACACTATATCCTACTTAAAGGGTCTATCCAACAAGAAGATCTCACAATTGTAAATATCTATGCCCCGAACATGGGAGCATCCAATTATATAAGGCAATTAAGAAGAAAAGCAAAGAAACACATTGACCACCATACAATCATAGTGGGGGACTTTAACACCCCCCTGACTGAAATGGCCAGATCATCTAAGCAAAAGATCAACAAGGAAATAAAGACTTTAAATGACACACTGGACCAAATGGACTTCACAGACATATTCAGAACGTTCCATCCCAATGCAACGGAATACACATTCTTCTCTAGTGCCCATGGAACATTCTCCAGAATGGATCACATCCTAGGTCACAAATCAGGTCTCAACCGGTACCCAAAGATTGGGATCATTCCCTGCACATTTTCAGACCACAATGTTTTGAAACTAGAACTCAATCACAAGAGGAGAGTCGGAAAGAACTCAAATACATGGAGGCTAAAGAGCATCCTACGAAAGAATGAATGGGTCAACCAGGAAATTAAAGAAGAATTTAAAAAGTTCATGGAAACCAATGAAAATGAAAACTCAACTGTCCAAAATCTTTGGGATACAGCCAAGGCAGTCCTGCGAGGAAAGTATATAGCAATACAAGCCTTTCTCAAGAAACAAGAAAGGTCTCAAATACACACCCAACCCTACACCTAAAGGAGCTGGAGAAAGAACGGCAAATAAAGCCTAAACCCAGCAGGAGAAGAGAAATCATGCAGTTCAGAGCAGAAATCAATGAAATAGAACCCAGAAGAACAGTAGAAGTGATCAACGGAACTAGGAGCTGGTACTTTGAAAGAATTCACAAGATTGATACACCCCTGTCCAGGCTGATCAAAAAGAAAAGAGAAATGACCCAAATCAACAAAATCATGAATGAAAGAGGAGAGATCACAAACAACACCAAAGAAATACAAACAATTATAAGAACGTAATCTGAGCAACCCTAGGGCAGCAAATTCCATAACCTGGAAGAAATGGGTGCATTCCTAGAGATGTGTCAACTAACAAAACTGACCCAGGAAGAAATAGAAAACATGAACAGTCCTATAACCACGAAGGCAATTGAAGTAGTCATCAAAAACCTCCCAAGAAACCAAAGCCCAGGGCCAGATGGTTTCCCAGGGGAATTCTATCAGACATTTAAAGAAGAATTAATACCTATTCTCCTGAAACTGTTCCAAACAATAGAAATGGAAGGAAAACTTCCAAACTCATTTATGAGGCCACCATTACCTTGATTCCAAAACCAGACAAAGATCCCATCAAAAAGGAGAATTAGAGACCAATATCCTTGATGAACATCGATGCAAAAATTCTCACCAAAATACTAGCCAAGAGGACCCAACAGTACATGAAAAGGAGTATTCACCATGACCAAGTGGGATTTATCCCTGGGCTGCAAGACTGGTTCAACATCCGCAAATCAGTCAACGTGATCAAATACATTAACCAAAGAAAGAACGAGAATCATAGGATCCTCTCAATAGATGCAGAAAAAGCATTGGACAAAGTACAGCACCCTTTCTGGATCAAAACTCTTCAGAGTATAGGGACAGCGGGTACATACCTCAATATCATAAAAGCCATCTACGAAAACGCTACAGCGAATATCATTCTCAATGGGGAAAAGCTGAGATCTTTTCCCCTAAGGTCAGCAACGCGGCAGGGATAGCCACTCTCACCACTGCTATTCAACATAGTATTAGAAGTCCTAGCCACAGCAATCAGACAACAAAAAGTAATCCAAGGCATCCAAATCGGCAGAGAGGAAGTCAAACTCTCACTCTTGGCAGATGATATGATACTTTATGTGGAAAACCCAAAAGACTCCACCCCAAAACTGCTAGAACTCACACAGCAATTCCGTCATGTAGCAGGCTATAAAATCAATGCACAGGAATCAGTGGCATTCCTATACACCAACAACAAGACAGAAGAGAGACAAATCAAGGAGTCGATCCCATTCACAACTGCACCCAAAACCAGAAGAGACCTAGGAATATATTCATCCCAAGAGGCAAAGGATCTGTACTCAGAAAACTACAAAATACGCAGGAAAGAAATTGAAGAAGACACAAAGAAACGGAAAAACGTTCCATGCTCATGGATTGGGAGAACCAACATTGTGAAGAGGTCAATGCTACCTAGAGCAATCTACACATGCAATGCAATCCCCATCAAAATACCATCCACTTTTTTCCAGGAAATGGAACAAATACTCCTAAAATTTGAATGGAACCAGAAGAGACCCCGAATAGCCAGAGGAATATTGAGAAAGAAAAGCAAAGCTGGCGGCATCACAATTCTGGACTTCCAGCTCTATGACAAAGCTGTCATCATCAAGACAGTATGGTACTGGCACAAAAACAGACACATGGATCCATGGAACAGAATCGAGAGCCCAGAAATGGACCCTCAACTCTATGGTCAACTTATCTTTGACAGAGCAGGAAGGAATGTCCAATGGCAAAAGAGAGTCTCTTCAACAACTGGTGTTGGGAGAATTGGACAGCCCCATGCAGAAGAATGACAGTGGACCATTTCCTGACACCACACACAAAAGTAGACTCCAAATGGTTGAAAGACCTCAATGTGAGACAGGAGTCCATCAAAATCCTAAAGGAGAACACAGGTAGCAAGCACTTCGACCTCAGCCGCAGCAACTTCTTCCTAGAAACATCACCAAAGGCACGGGAAGCCAGGGCAAAAATGAACTATTGGGATTTCATCAAGATAAAAAGCTTTGGCACAGCAAAAGAAACAGTCCACAAAACCAAAAGACAACCGACAGAATGGGAGAAATTATTTGCAAATGACCTATCAGATAAAGGGCTACTACCCAATATGTATAAAAACTTATCAAACTCAACACCCAAAGAACAAATAATCCAATCAAGAAATAGGCAGAAGACATGAACAGACATTTTTCCAAAGAAGACATCCAAATGGCCCACAGGCACATGAAAAAGTGCTCAACACGGCTTGGCATCAGAGAAATCCAAATGAAAACCTCAATGAGATACCACCTCACACCCGTCAGAATGGCTCAAATGAACAAGTCAGGGAACGACAGAGTTTGGCGGGGATGTGGAGATAGGGGAACCCGCCGACACTGGTGGTGGGAATGCAAGCTGCTGCAACCCCTCTGGAAAACAGTATGGAGGTTCCTCACACAGTTGAAATTAGAGCTACCATTCGATCCAACATTTGCACTCCTGGGTATTTACCCCAAAGATACAAATGTAGGGACCCGAAGCGGTACGTGCACCCCATTGTTTATAGCAGCAATGTCCACAATAGCCAAACTGTGGAAACAGCCAAGATGTCCATCGACAGATGAATGGATAAAGAAGAGGTGGTATAGATATACACAATGGACTATTACGCAGCCATCAAAAGGAATGAGATGTTGCCATGGACAACGACGTGGATGGAACTGGAGGGTCCGACGATTAGTGAAATAAGTCAATCAGAGAAAGACATGTATCATATGACCCCACTGATATGAGGGATTCTTAATCTCAGGAACAGAGTGAGGCTTGCTGGAGTGGTCGGGGGTGGGAGCGATGGGGTGGCTGGGTGATAGACATTGGGGAGGGTATGAGCTACGGTGAGCGCTGTGAATTGTGTAAGACTGTTGAATCACAGATCGGTACTTCTGAAACAACGCAACATATTTTAAGAATAAAGGAAAAGAAGGAGACAGCAGGAGTGGAAGAATGAAGGGGAGTTAGTGAGAGGATGAGACGGACCAGGAGAGATGATGGGTTCTGAAAAAAAATCTGAGGTTTCTAGAGGGGAGGTGGGTCGGGGGATTGTTTAGCCTGGTGGTGGGTATTAAAGAGGGCACATTCTCCATGGAGCACTGTGTGTTAGGAACAAACAATGAATCATGGGACACTACACCAAAACAAATTATGTACTCCATGGTTATTAACAAAGCAATAAAAAACAAAGACTGTAATAAGAGATGAAGAAGGACACTATATCCTACTTAGTGGGTCTATCCAACAAGAAGATCTCACAATTGTAAATATCTATGCCCCGAACATGGGAGCATCCAATTATATAAGGCAATTAAGAAGAAAAGCAAAGAAACACATTGACCACCATACAATCATAGTGGGGGACTTTAACACCCCCCTGACTGAAATGGCCAGATCATCTAAGCAAAAGATCAACAAGGAAATAAAGACTTTAAATGACACACTGGACCAAATGGACTTCACAGACATATTCAGAACGTTCCATCCGAATGCAACGGAATACACATTCTTCTCTAGTGCCCATGGAACATTCTCCAGAATGGATCACATCCTAGGTCACAAATCAGGTCTCAACCGGTACCCAAAGATTGGGATCATTCCCTGCACATTTTCAGACCACAATGTTTTGAAACTAGAACTCAATCACAAGAGGAGAGTCGGAAAGAACTCAAATACATGGAGGCTAAAGAGCATCCTACGAAAGAATGAATGGGTCAACCAGGAAATTAAAGAAGAATTTAAAAAGTTCATGGAAACCAATGAAAATGAAAACTCAACTGTCCAAAATCTTTGGGATACAGCCAAGGCAGTCCTGCGAGGAAAGTATATAGCAATACAAGCCTTTCTCAAGAAACAAGAAAGGTCTCAAATACACACCCAACCCTACACCTAAAGGAGCTGGAGAAAGAACGGCAAATAAAGCCTAAACCCAGCAGGAGAAGAGAAATCATGCAGTTCAGAGCAGAAATCAATGAAATAGAACCCAGAAGAACAGTAGAAGTGATCAACGGAACTAGGAGCTGGTACTTTGAAAGAATTCACAAGATTGATACATCCCTGTCCAGGCTGATCAAAAAGAAAAGAGAAATGACCCAAATCAACAAAATCATGAATGAAAGAGGAGAGATCACAAACAACACCAAAGAAATACAAACAATTATAAGAACGTAATCTGAGCAACCCTAGGGCAGCAAATTCCATAACCTGGAAGAAATGGGTGCATTCCTAGAGATGTGTCAACTAACAAAACTGACCCAGGAAGAAATAGAAAACATGAACAGTCCTATAACCACGAAGGCAATTGAAGTAGTCATCAAAAACCTCCCAAAAACCAAAGCCCAGGGCCAGATGGTTTCCCAGGGGAATTCTATCAGACATTTAAAGAAGAATTAATACCTATTCTCCTGAAACTGTTCCAAACAATAGAAATGGAAGGAAAACTTCCAAACTCATTTATGAGGCCACCATTACCTTGATTCCAAAACCAGACAAAGATCCCATCAAAAAGGAGAATTAGAGACCAATATCCTTGATGAACATCGATGCAAAAATTCTCACCAAAATACTAGCCAAGAGGACCCAACAGTACATGAAAAGGAGTATACACCATGACCAAGTGGGATTTATCCCTGGGCTGCAAGGCTGGTTCAACATCCGCAAATCAGTCAACGTGATCAAATACATTAACAAAAGAAAGAACGAGAATCATATGATCCTCCCAAGAGATGCAGAAAAAGCATTGGACAAAGTACAGCACCCTTTCTGGATCAAAACTCTTCAGAGTATAGGGACAGCGGGTACATACCTCAATATCATAAAAGCCATCTACGAAAACCCTACAACGAATATCATTCTCAATGGGGAAAAGCTGAGATCTTTTCCCCTAAAGTCAGCAACGCGGCAGGGATAGCCACTCTCACCACTGCTATTCAACATAGTATTAGAAGTCCTAGCCACAGCAATCAGACAACAAAAAGTAATCCAAGGCATCCAAATCGGCAGAGAGGAAGTCAAACTCTCACTCTTGGCAGATGATATGATACTTTATGTGGAAAACCCGAAAGACTCCACCCCAAAACTGCTAGAACTCACACAGCAATTCCGTCATGTAGCAGGCTATAAAATCAATGCACAGGAATCAGTGGCATTCCTATACAACAACAACAAGACAGAAGAGAGACAAATCAAGGAGTCGATCCCATTCACAACTGCACCCAAAACCAGAAGAGACCTAGGAATATATTGAACCCAAGAGGCAAGGGATCTGTACTCAGAAAACTACAAAATACGCAGGAAAGAAATTGAAGAAGACACAAAGAAACGGAAAAACGTTCCATGCTCATGGATTGGGAGAACCAACATTGTGAAGAGGTCAATGCTACCTAGAGCAATCTACACATGCAATGCAATCCCCATCAAAATAGCATCCACTTTTTTCCACGAAATGGAACAAATAATCCTAAAATTTGAATGGAACCTGAAGAGACCCCGAGTAGCCAGAGGAATATTGAGAAAGAAAAGCAAAGCTGGCGGCATCACAATTCTGGACTTCCAGCTCTATGACAAAGCTGTCATCATCAAGACAGTATGGTACTGGCACAAAAACAGACACATGGATCCATGGAACAGAATCGAGAGCCCAGAAATGGACCCTCAACTCTATGATCAACTTATCTTTGACAGAGCAGGAAGGAATGTCCAATGGCAAAAAGAGAGTCTCTTCAACAACTGGTGTTGGGAGAATTGGACAGCCCCATGCAGAAGAATGACACTGGACCATTTCCTGACACCACACACAGAAGTAGACGCCAAATGGTTGAAAGACCTCAATGTGAGACAGGAGTCCATCAAAATCCTAAAGGAGAACACAGGTAGCAAGCTCTTCGACCTCAGCCGCAGCAACTTCTTCCTAGAAACATCACCAAAGGCACGGGAAGCCAGGGCAAAAATGAACTATTGGGATTTCATCAAGATAAAAAGCTTTGGCACAGCAAAAGAAACAGTCCACAAAACCAAAAGACAACCGACAGAATGGGAGAAATTATTTGCAAATGACATATCAGATAAAGGGCTACTATCCAATATGTATAAAAACTTATCAAACTCAACACCCAAAGAACAAATAATCCAATCAAGAAATAGGCAGAAGACATGAACAGACATTTTTCCAAAGAAGACATCCAAATGGCCCACAGGCACATGAAAAAGTGCTCAACACGGCTCGGCATCAGGGAAATCCAAATCAAAACCTCAATGAGATACCACCTCACACCCGTCAGAATGGCTCAAATGAACAAGTCAGGGAACGACAGAGGTTGGCGGGGATGTGGAGAAAGGGGAACCCTCCTACACTGGTGGTGGGAATGCAAGCTGGTGCAACCCCTCTGGAAAAGTGTATGGAGGTTCCTCAAACAGTTATAATTAGAGCTACCATTCGATCCAGCAATTGCACTCCTGGGTATTTACCCCAAAGATACAAATGTAGGGACCCGAAGCGGTACGTGCACCCCATTGTTTATAGCAGCAATATCCACAATAGCCAAACGGTGGAAAGAGCCAAGATGTCCATCGACAGATGAATGGATAAAAAAGAGGTGGTATATATATACACAATGGACTATTACGCAACCATCAAAAGGAATGAGGTGTTGCCATGGACAACGACGTGGATGGAACTGGAGGGTCCGACGATTAGTGAAATAAGTCAATCAGAGAAAGCAGTGTATCATATGACCTCACTGATATGAGGGATTCTTAATCTCAGGAACAGAGTGAGGCTTGCTGGAGTGGTCGGGGGGGGGGATGGGGTGGCTGGGTGATAGACTTTGGGGAGGGTATGAGCTACGGTGAGCGCTGTGAATTTTGTAAGACTGTTGAATCACAGATCTGTACTTCTGAAACAAATAACGCAACATATTTTAAGAATAAAGGAAAACAAGGAGACAGCAGGAGAGGAAGAATGAAGGGGAGTTAGTGAGAGGGGGAGACGGACCAGGAGAGATGATGCATTCTGAAAAAAAATCCGAGGTTTCTAGAGGGGAGGTGGGTCGGTGGATTGGTTTGACTGGTGATGGTTATTAAAGAGGGCACATTCTGCATGGAGCACTGTGTGTTAGGAACAAACAATGAATCATGGGACAGTACACCAAAACAAATGATGTAGTACATGGTGATTAACAAAGCAATAAAAAACAAAGACTGTAATAAGAGATGAAGAAGGACACTATATCCTACTTAATGGGTCTATCCAACAAGAAGATCTCACAATTGTAAATATCTATGCCCCGAACATGGGAGCATCCAATTATATAAGGCAATTAAGAAGAAAAGCAAAGAAACACATTGACCACCATACAATCATAGTGGGGGACTTTAACACCCCCCTGACTGAAATGGCCAGATCATCTAAGCAAAAGATCAACAAGGAAATAAAGACTTTAAATGACACACTGGACCAAATGGACTTCACAGACATATTCAGAACGTTCCATCCCAATGCAACGGAATACACATTCTTCTCTAGTGCCCATGGAACATTCTCCAGAATGGATCACATCCTAGGTCACAAATCAGATCTCAACCGGTACCCAAAGATTGGGATCATTCCCTGCACATTTTCAGACCACAATGTTTTGAAACTAGAACTCAATCACAAGAGGAGAGTCGGAAAGAACTCAAATACATGGAGGCTAAAGAGCATCCTACGAAAGAATGAATGGGTCAACCAGGAAATTAAAGAAGAATTTAAAAAGTTCATGGAAACCAATGAAAATGAAAACTCAACTGTCCAAAATCTTTGGGATACAGCCAAGGCAGTCCTGCGAGGAAAGTATATAGCAATACAAGCCTTTCTCAAGAAACAAGAAAGGTCTCAAATACACACCCAACCCTACACCTAAAGGAGCTGGAGAAAGAACGGCAAATAAAGCCTAAACCCAGCAGGAGAAGAGAAATCATGCAGTTCAGAGCAGAAATCAATGAAATAGAACCCAGAAGAACAGTAGAAGTGATCAACGGAACTAGGAGCTGGTACTTTGAAAGAATTCACAAGATTGATACACCCCTGTCCAGGCTGATCAAAAAGAAAAGAGAAATGACCCAAATCAACAAAATCATGAATGAAAGAGGAGAGATCACAAACAACACCAAAGAAATACAAACAATTATAAGAACGTAATCTGAGCAACCCTAGGGCAGCAAATTCCATAACCTGGAAGAAATGGGTGCATTCCTAGAGATGTGTCAACTAACAAAACTGACCCAGGAAGAAATAGAAAACATGAACAGTCCTATAACCACGAAGGCAATTGAAGTAGTCATCAAAAACCTCCCAAGAAACCAAAGCCCAGGGCCAGATGGTTTCCCAGGGGAATTCTATCAGACATTTAAAGAAGAATTAATACCTATTCTCCTGAAACTGTTCCAAACAATAGAAATGGAAGGAAAACTTCCAAACTCATTTATGAGGCCACCATTACCTTGATTCCAAAACCAGACAAAGATCCCATCAAAAAGGAGAATTAGAGCCCAATATCCTTGATGAACATCGATGCAAAAATTCTCACCAAAATACTAGCCAAGAGGACCCAACAGTACATGAAAAGGAGTATTCACCATGACCAAGTGGGATTTATCCCTGGGCTGCAAGGCTGGTTCAACATCCGCAAATCAGTCAACGTGATCAAATACATTAACAAAAGAAAGAACGAGAATCATATGATCCTCCCAAGAGATGCAGAAAAAGCATTGGACAAAGTACAGCAACCTTTCTGGATCAAAACTCTTCAGAGTATAGGGATAGCGGGTACATACCTCAATATCATAAAAGCCATCTACGAAAACGCTACAGCGAATATCATTCTCAATGGGGAAAAGCTGAGATCTTTTCCCCTAAAGTCAGCAACGCGGCAGGGATAGCCACTCTCACCACTGCTATTCAACATAGTATTAGAAGTCCTAGCCACAGCAATCAGACAACAAAAAGTAATCCAAGGCATCCAAATCGGCAGAGAGGAAGTCAAACTCTCACTCTTGGCAGATGATATGATACTTTATGTGGAAAACCTAAAGACTCCACCCCAAAACTGCTAGAACTCACACAGCAATTCCGTCAAGTAGCAGGCTATAAAATCAATGCACAGGAATCAGTGGCATTCCTATACACCAACAACAAGACAGAAGAGAGACAAATCAAGGAGTCGATCCCATTCACAACTGCAACCAAAACCAGAAGAGACCTAGGAATATATTGAACCCAAGAGGCAAGGGATCTGTACTCAGAAAACAACAAAATACGCAGGAAAGAAATTGAAGAAGACACAAAGAAACGGAAAAACGTTCCATGCTCATGGATTGGGAGAACCAACATTGTGAAGAGGTCAATGCTACCTAGAGCAATCTACACATGCAATGCAATCCCCATCAAAATACCATACACTTTTTTCCACGAAATGGAACAAATAATCCTAAAATTTGAATGGAACCTGAAGAGACCCCGAGTAGCCAGAGGAATATTGAGAAAGAAAAGCAAAGCTGGCGGCATCACAATTCTGGACTTCCAGCTCTATGACAAAGCTGTCATCATCAAGACAGTATGGTACTGGCACAAAAACAGACACATGGATCCATGGAACAGAATCGAGAGCCCAGAAATGGACCCTCAACTCTATGGTCAACTTATCTTTGACAGAGCAGGAAGGAATGTCCAATGGCAAAAAGAGAGTCTCTTCAACAACTGGTGTTGGGAGAATTGGACAGCCCCATGCAGAAGAATGACACTGGACCATTTCCTGACACCACACACAGAAGTAGACGCCAAATGGTTGAAAGACCTCAATGTGAGACAGGAGTCCATCAAAATCCTAAAGGAGGACACAGGTAGCAAGCTCTTCGACCTCAGCCGCAGCAACTTCTTCCTAGAAACATCACCAAAGGCACGGGAAGCCAGGGCAAAAATGAACTATTGGGATTTCATCAAGATAAAAAGCTTTGGCACAGCAAAAGAAACAGTCCACAAAACCAAAAGACAACCGACAGAATGGGAGAAATTATTTGCAAATGACCTATCAGATAAAGGGCTACTATCCAATATGTATAAAAACTTATCAAACTCAACACCCAAAGAACAAATAATCCAATCAAGAAATAGGCAGAAGACATGAACAGACATTTTTCCAAAGAAGACATCCAAATGGCCCACAGGCACATGAAAAAGTGCTCAACACGGCTCGGCATCAGGGAAATCCAAATCAAAACCTCAATGAGATACCACCTCACACCCGTCAGAATGGCTCAAATGAACAAGTCAGGGAACGACAGAGGTTGGCGGGGATGTGGAGAAAGGGGAACCCTCCTACACTGGTGGTGGGAATGCAAGCTGGTGCAACCCCTCTGGAAAAGTGTATGTAGGTTCCTCAAACAGTTAAATTAGAGCTACCATTCGATCCAGCAATTGCACTCCTGGGTATTTACCCCAAAGATACAAATGTAGGGACCCGAAGCGGTACGTGCACCCCATTGTTTATAGCAGCAATATCCACAATAGCCAAACGGTGGAAAGAGCCAAGATGTCCATCGACAGATGAATGGATAAAGAAGAGGTGGTATATATATACACAATGGATTATTACGCAGCCATCAAAAGGAATGAGGTGTTGCCATGGACAACGACGTGGATGGAACTGGAGGGTCCGACGATTAGTGAAATAAGTCAATCAGAGAAAGACATGTATCATATGACCTCACTGATATGAGGGATTCTTAATCTCAGGAACAGAGTGAGGCTTGCTGGAGTGGTCGGGGGGGGGGATGGGCTGGCTGGGTGATAGACTTTGGGGAGGGTATGAGCTACGGTGAGCGCTGTGAATTGTGTAAGACTGTTGAATCACAGATCTGTACTTCTGAAACAAATAACGCAACATATTTTAAAAATAAAGGAAAACAAGGAGACAGCAGGAGAGGAAGAATGAAGGGGAGTTAGTGAGAGGGGGAGACGGACCAGGAGAGATGATGGATTCTGAAAAAAAAATCCGAGGTTTCTAGAGGGGAGGTGGGTCGGTGGATTGGTTTGACTGGTGATGGTTATTAAAGAGGGCACATACTGCATGGAGCACTGTGTGTTAGGAACAAACAATGAATCATGGGACAGTACACCAAAACAAATGATGTAGTACATGGTGATTAACAAAGCAATAAAAAACAAAGACTGTAATAAGAGATGAAGAAGGACACTATATCCTACTTAAAGGGTCTATCCAACAAGAAGATCTCACAATTGTAAATATCTATGCCCCGAACATGGGAGCATCCAATTATATAAGGCAATTAAGAAGAAAAGCAAAGAAACACATTGACCACCATACAATCATAGTGGGGGACTTTAACACCCCCCTGACTGAAATGGCCAGATCATCTAAGCAAAAGATCAACAAGGAAATAAAGACTTTAAATGACACACTGGACCAAATGGACTTCACAGACATATTCAGAACGTTCCATCCCAATGCAACGGAATACACATTCTTCTCTAGTGCCCATGGAACATTCTCCAGAATGGATCACATCCTAGGTCACAAATCAGGTCTCAACCGGTACCCAAAGATTGGGATCATTCCCTGCACATTTTCAGACCACAATGCTTTGAAACTAGAACTCAATCACAAGAGGAGAGTCGGAAAGAACTCAAATACATGGAGGCTAAAGAGCATCCTACGAAAGAATGAATGGGTCAACCAGGAAATTAAAGAAGAATTTAAAAAGTTCATGGAAACCAATGAAAATGAAAACTCAACTGTCCAAAATCTTAGGGATACAGCCAAGGCAGTCCTGCGAGGAAAGTATATAGCAATACAAGCCTTTCTCAAGAAACAAGAAAGGTCTCAAATACACACCCAACCCTACACCTAAAGGAGCTGGAGAAAGAACGGCAAATAAAGCCTAAACCCAGCAGGAGAAGAGAAATCATGCAGTTCAGAGCAGAAATCAATGAAATAGAACCCAGAAGAACAGTAGAAGTGATCAACGGAACTAGGAGCTGGTACTTTGAAAGAATTCACAAGATTGATACACCCCTGTCCAGGCTGATCAAAAAGAAAAGAGAAATGACCCAAATCAACAAAATCATGAATGAAAGAGGAGAGATCACAAACAACACCAGAGAAATACAAACAATTATAAGAACGTAATCTGAGCAACCCTAGGGCAGCAAATTCCATAACCTGGAAGAAATGGGTGCATTCCTAGAGATGTGTCAACTAACAAAACTGACCCAGGAAGAAATAGAAAACATGAACAGTCCTATAACCACGAAGGCAATTGAAGTAGTCATCAAAAACCTCCCAAGAAACCAAAGCCCAGGGCCAGATGGTTTCCCAGGGGAATTCTATCAGACATTTAAAGAAGAATTAATACCTATTCTCCTGAAACTGTTCCAAACAATAGAAATGGAAGGAAAACTTCCAAGCTCATTTATGAGGCCACCATTACCTTGATTCCAAAACCAGACAAAGATCCCATCAAAAAGGAGAATTAGAGACCAATATCCTTGATGAACATCGATGCAAAAATTCTCACCAAAACTCTAGCCAAGAGGACCCAACAGTACATGAAAAGGAGTATTCACCATGACCAAGTGGGATTTATCCCTGGGCTGCAAGGCTGGTTCAACATCCTCAAATCAGTCAACGTGATCAAATACATTAACAAAAGAAAGAACGAGAATCATATGATCCTCTCAATAGATGCAGAAAAAGCATTGGACAAAGTACAGCACCCTTTCTGGATCAAAACTCTTCAGAGTATAGGGACAGCGGGTACATACCTCAATATCATAAAAGCCATCTACGAAAACCCTACAGCGAATATCATTCTCAATGGGGAAAAGCTGAGATCTTTTCCCCTAAGGTCAGGAACGCGGCAGGGATAGCCAATCTCACCACTGCTATTCAACATAGTATTAGAAGTCCTAGCCACAGCAATCAGACAACAAAAAGTAATCCAAGGCATCCAAATCGGCAGAGAGGAAGTCAAACTCTCACTCTTTGCAGATGATATGATACTTTATGTGGAAAACCCAAAAGACTCCACCCCAAAACTGCTAGAACTCACACAGCAATTCCGTCAAGTAGCAGGCTATAAAATCAATGCAAGGGAATCAGTGGCATTCCTATACAACAACAACAAGACAGAAGAGAGACAAATCAAGGAGTCGATCCCATTCACAACTGCACCCAAAACCAGAAGAGACCTAGGAATATATTGAACCCAAGAGGCAAGGGATCTGTACTCAGAAAACTACAAAATACGCAGGAAAGAAATTGAAGAAGACACAAAGAAACGGAAAAACGTTCCATGCTCATTGATTGGGAGAACCAACATTGTGAAGAGGTCAATGCTACCTAGAGCAATCTACACATGCAATGCAATCCCCATCAAAATAGCATCAACTTTTTTCCACGAAATGGAACAAATAATCCTAAAATTTGAATGGAACCTGTAGAGACCCCGAGTAGCCAGAGGAATATTGAGAAAGAAAAGCAAAGCTGGCGGCATCACAATTCTGGACTTCCAGCTCTATGACAAAGCTGTCATCATCAAGACAGTATGGTACTGGCACAAAAACAGACACATGGATCCATGGAACAGAATCGAGAGCCCAGAAATGGACCCTCAACTCTATGGTCAACTTATCTTTGACAGAGCAGGAAGGAATGTCCAATGGCAAAAAGAGAGTCTCTTCAACAACTGGTGTTGGGAGAATTGGACAGCCCCATGCAGAAGAATGACACTGGACCATTTCCTGACACCACACACAGAAGTAGACGCCAAATGGTTGAAAGACCTCAATGTGAGACAGGAGTCCATCAAAATCCTAAAGGAGGACACAGGTAGCAAGCTCTTCGACCTCAGCCGCAGCAAATTCTTCCTAGAAACATCATCAAAGGCACGGGAAGCCAGGGCAAAAATGAACTATTGGGATTTCATCAAGATAAAAAGCTTTGGCACAGCAAAAGAAAAAGTCCACAAAACCAAAAGACAACCGACAGAATGGGAGAAATTATTTGCAAATGACATATCAGATAAAGGGCTACTATCCAATATGTATAAAAACTTATCAAACTCAACACCCAAAGAACAAATAATCCAATCAAGAAATAGGCAGAAGACATGAACAGACATTTTTCCAAAAAAGACATCCAAATGGCCCACAGGCACATGAAAAAGTGCTCAACACGGCTCGGCATCAGGGAAATCCAAATCCAAACCTCAATGAGATACCACCTCACACCCGTCAGAATGGCTCAAATGAACAAGTCAGGGAACGACAGAGGTTGGCGGGGATGTGGAGAAAGGGGAACCCTCCTACACTGGTGGTGGGAATGCAAGCTGGTGCAACCCCTCTGGAAAAGTGTATGGAGGTTCCTCAAACAGTTATAATTAGAGCTACCATTCGATCCAGCAATTGCACTCCTGGGTATTTACCCCAAAGATACAAATGTAGGGACCTGAAGCGGTACGTTCACCTCATTGTTTATAGCAGCAATGTCCACAATAGCCAAACTGTGGAAACAGCCAAGATGTCCATCGACAGATGAATGGATAAAGAAGAGGTGGTATATATATACACAATGGACTATTACGCAGCCATCAAAAGGAATGAGATGCTGCAATGGACAACGACGTGGATGGAACTGGAGGGTCCGACGATTAGTAAAATGAGTCAATCAGAGAAAGACATGTATCATATGACCCCACTGATATGAGGGATTCTTAATCTCAGGAACAGAGTGAGGCTTGCTGGAGTGGTCGGGGGTGGGAGCGATGGGGTGGCTGGGTGATAGACATTGGGGAGGGTATGAGCTACGGTGAGCGCTGTGAATTGTGTAAGACTGTTGAATCACAGATCTGTACTTCTGAAACAACGCAACATATTTTAAGAATAAAGGAAAAGAAGGAGACAGCAGGAGTGGAAGAATGAAGGGGAGTTAGTGAGAGGATGAGACGGACCAGGAGAGATGATGGGTTCTGAAAAAAAATCTGAGGTTTCTAGAGGGGAGGTGGGTCGGGGGATTGGTTAGCGTGGTGGTGGGTATTAAAGAGGGCACATTCTCCATGGATCACTGTGTTAGGAACAAACAATGAATCATGGGACACTACACCAAAACAAATGATGTACTCCATGGTGATTAACAAAGCAATAAAAAACAAAGACTGTAATAAGAGATGAAGAAGGACACTATATCCTACTTAGTGGGTCTATCCAACAAGAAGATCTCACAATTGTAAATATCTATGCCCCGAACATGGGAGCATCCAATTATATAAGGCAATTAAGAAGAAAAGCAAAAAACTCATTGACCACCATACAATCATAGTGGGGGACTTTAACACCCCCCTGACTGAAATGGCCAGATCATCTAAGCAAAAGATCAACAAGGAAATAAAGACTTTAAATGACACACTGGACCAAATGGACTTCACAGACATATTCAGAACGTTCCATCCCAATGCAACGGAATACACATTCTTCTCTAGTGCCCATGGAACATTCTCCAGAATGGATCACATCCTAGGTCACAAATCAGGTCTCAACCGGTACCCAAAGATTGGGATCATTCCCTGCACATTTTCAGACCACAATGTTTTGAAACTAGAACTCAATCACAAGAGGAGAGTCGGAAAGAACTCAAATACATGGAGGCTAAAGAGCATCCTACGAAAGAATGAATGGGTCAACCAGGAAATTAAAGAAGAATTTAAAAAGTTCATGGAAACCAATGAAAATGAAAACTCAACTGTCCAAAATCTTTGGGATACAGCCAAGGCAGTCCTGCGAGGAAAGTATATAGCAATACAAGCCTTTCTCAAGAAACAAGAAAGGTCTCAAATACACACCCAACCCTACACCTAAAGGAGCTGGAGAAAGAACGGCAAATAAAGCCTAAACCCAGCAGGAGAAGAGAAATCATGCAGTTCAGAGCAGAAATCAATGAAATAGAACCCAGAAGAACAGTAGAAGTGATCAACGGAACTAGGAGCTGGTACTTTGAAAGAATTCACAAGATTGATACACCCCTGTCCAGGCTGATCAAAAAGAAAAGAGAAATGACCCAAATCAACAAAATCATGAATGAAAGAGGAGAGATCACAAACAACACCAAAGAAATACAAACAATTATAAGAACGTAATCTGAGCAACCCTAGGGCAGCAAATTCCATAACCTGGAAGAAATGGGTGCATTCCTAGAGATGTGTCAACTAACAAAACTGACCCAGGAAGAAATAGAAAACATGAACAGTCCTATAACCACGAAGGCAATTGAAGTAGTCATCAAAAACCTCCCAAGAAACCAAAGCCCAGGGCCAGATGGTTTCCCAGGGGAATTCTATCAGACATTTAAAGAAGAATTAATACCTATTCTCCTGAAACTGTTCCAAACAATAGAAATGGAAGGAAAACTTCCAAACTCATTTATGAGGCCACCATTACCTTGATTCCAAAACCAGACAAAGATCCCATCAAAAAGGAGAATTAGAGACCAATATCCTTGATGAACATCGATGCAAAAATTCTCACCAAAATACTAGCCAAGAGGACCCAACAGTACATGAAAAGGAGTATTCACCATGACCAAGTGGGATTTATCCCTGGGCTGCAAGGCTGGTTCAACATCCGCAAATCAGTCAACGTGATCAAATACATTAACAAAAGAAAGAACGAGCATCATATGATCCTCTCAATAGATGCAGAAAAAGCATTGGACAAAGTACAGCACCCTTTCTGGATCAAAACTCTTCAGAGTATAGGGACAGCGGGTACATACCTCAATATCATAAAAGCCATCTACGAAAACGCTACAGCGAATATCATTCTCAATGGGGAAAAGCTGAGATCTTTTCCCCTAAAGTCAGCAACGCGGCAGGGATAGCCACTCTCACCACTGCTATTCAACATAGTATTAGAAGTCCTAGCCACAGCAATCAGACAACAAAAATAATCCAAGGCATCCAAATCGGCAGAGAGGAAGTCAAACTCTCACTCTTGGCAGATGATATGATACTTTATGTGGAAAACCCAAAAGACTCCACCCCAAAACTGCTAGAACTCACACAGCAATTCCGTCAAGTAGCAGGCTATAAAATCAATGCACAGGAATCAGTGGCATTCCTATACACCAACAACAAGACAGAAGAGAGACAAATCAAGGAGTCGATCCCATTCACAACTGCACCCAAAACCAGAAGAGACCTAGGAATATATTCATCCCAAGAGGCAAAGGATCTGTACTCAGAAAACTACAAAATACGCAGGAAAGAAATTGAAGAAGACACAAAGAAACGGAAAAACGTTCCATGCTCATGGATTGGGAGAACCAACATTGTGAAGAGGTCAATGCTATCTAGAGCAATCTACACACGCAATGCAATCCCCATCAAAATACCATCCACTTTTTTCCAGGAAATGGAACAAATACTCCTAAAATTTGAATGGAACCAGAAGAGACCCCGAATAGCCAGAGGAATATTGAGAAAGAAAAGCAAAGCTGGCGGCATCACAGTTCTGGACTTCCAGCTCTATGACAAAGCTGTCATCATCAAGACAGTATGGTACTGGCACAAAAACAGACACATGGATCCATGGAACAGAATCGAGAGCCCAGAAATGGACCCTCAACTCTATGGTCAACTTATCTTTGACAGAGCAGGAAGGAATATCCAATGGCAAAAAGAGAGTCTCTTCAACAACTGGTGTTGGGAGAATTGGACAGCCCCATGCAGAAGAATGACAGTGGACCATTTCCTGACACCACACCCAAAAGTAGACTCCAAATGGTTGAAAGACCTCAATGTGAGACAGGAGTCCATCAAAATCCTAAAGGAGAATACAGGTAGGAAGCACTTCGACCTCAGCCGCAGCAACTTCTTCCTAGAAACATCACCAAAGGCACGGGAAGCCAGGGCAAAAATGAACTATTGGGATTTCATCAAGATAAAAAGCTTTGGCACAGCAAAAGAAACAGTCCACAAAACCAAGAGACAACCGACAGAATGGGAGAAATTATTTGCAAATGACCTATCAGTTAAAGGGCTACTACCCAATATGTATAAAAACTTATCAAACTCAACACCCAAAGAACAAATAATCCAATCAAGAAATAGGCAGAAGACATGAACAGACATTTTTCCAAAGAAGACATCCAAATGGCCCACAGACACATGAAAAAGTGCTCAACACGGCTTGGCATCAGAGAAATCCAAATGAAAACCTCAATGAGATACCACCTCACACCCGTCAGAATGGCTCAAATGAACAAGTCAGGGAACGACAGAGTTTGGCGGGGATGTGGAGATAGGGGAACCCGCCGACACTGGTGGTGGGAATGCAAGCTGCTGCAACCCCTCTGGAAAACAGTATGGAGGTTCCTCACACAGTTGAAATTAGAGCTACCATTCGATCCAACATTTGCACTCCTGGGTATTTACCCCAAAGATACAAATGTAGGGACCCGAAGCGGTACGTGCACCCCATTGTTTATAGCAGCAATGTCCACAATAGCCAAACTGTGGAAACAGCCAAGATGTCCATCGACAGATGAATGGATAAAGAAGAGGTGGTATATATATACACAATGGACTATTACGCAGCCATCAAAAGGAATGAGATGTTGCCATGGACAACGACGTGGATGGAACTGGAGGGTCCGACGATTAGTGAAATAAGTCAATCAGAGAAAGACATGTATCATATGACCCCACTGATATGAGGGATTCTTAATCTCAGGAACAGAGTGAGGCTTGCTGGAGTGGTCGGGGGTGGGAGGGATGGGGTGGCTGGGTGATAGACATTGGGGAGGGTATGAGCTACGGTGAGCGCTGTGAATTGTGTAAGACTGTTGAATCACAGATCTGTACTTCTGAAACAACGCAACATATTTTAAGAATAAAGGAAAAGAAGGAGACAGCAGGAGTGGAAGAATGAAGGGGAGTTAGTGAGAGGATGAGACGGACCAGGAGAGATGATGGGTTCTGAAAAAAAATCTGAGGTTTCTAGAGGGGAGGTGGGTCGGGGGATTGGTTAGCCTGGTGGTGGGTATTAAAGAGGGCACATTCTCCATGGAGCACTGTGTGTTAGGAACAAACAATGAATCATGGGACACTACACCAAAACAAATGATGTACTCCATGGTGATTAACAAAGCAAAAAAAACAAAGACTGTAATAAGAGATGAAGAAGGACACTATATCCTACTTAATGGGTCTATCCAACAAGAAGATCTCACAATTGTAAATATCTATGCCCCGAACATGGGAGCATCCAATTATATAAGGCAATTAAGAAGAAAAGCAAAGAAACACATTGACCACCATACAATCATAGTGGGGGACTTTAACACCCCCCTGACTGAAACGGCCAGATCATCTAAGCAAAAGATCAACAAGGAAAGAAAGACTTTAAATGACACACTGGACCAAATGGACTTCACAGACATATTCAGAACGTTCCATCCCAATGCAACGGAATACACATTCTTCTCTAGTGCCCATGGAACATTCTCCAGAATGGATCACATCCTAGGTCACAAATCAGGTCTCAACCGGTACCCAAAGATTGGGATCATTCCCTGCACATTTTCAGACCACAATGCTTTGAAACTAGAACTCAATCACAAGAGGAGAGTCGGAAAGAACTCAAATACATGGAGGCTAAAGAGCATCCTACGAAAGAATGAATGGGTCAACCAGGAAATTAAAGAAGAATTTAAAAAGTTCATGGAAACCAATGAAAATGAAAACTCAACTGTCCAAAATCTTTGGGATACAGCCAAGGCAGTCCTGCGAGGAAAGTATATAGCAATACAAGCCTTTCTCAAGAAACAAGAAAGGTCTCAAATACACACCCAACCCTACACCTAATGGAGCTGGAGAACGAACGGCAAATAAAGCCTAAACCCAGCAGGAGAAGAGAAATCATGCAGTTCAGAGTAGAAATCAATGAAATAGAACCCAGAAGAACAGTAGAAGTGATCAACGGAACTAGGAGCTGGTACTTTGAAAGAATTCACAAGATTGATACACCCCTGTCCAGGCTGATCAAAAAGAAAAGAGAAATGACCCAAATCAACAAAATCATGAATGAAAGAGGAGAGATCACAAACAACACCAAAGAAATACAAACAATTATAAGAACGTAATCTGAGCAACCCTAGGGCAGCAAATTCCATAACCTGGAAGAAATGGGTGCATTCCTAGAGATGTGTCAACTAACAAAACTGACCCAGGAAGAAATAGAAAACATGAACAGTCCTATAACCACGAAGGCAATTGAAGTAGTCATCAAAAACCTCCCAAGAAACCAAAGCCCAGGGCCAGATGGTTTCCCAGGGGAATTCTATCAGACATTTAAAGAAGAATTAATACCTATTCTCCTGAAACTGTTCCAAACAATAGAAATGGAAGGAAAACTTCCAAACTCATTTATGAGGCCACCATTACCTTGATTCCAAAACCAGACAAAGATCCCATCAAAAAGGAGAAATAGAGACCAATATCCTTGATGAACATCGATGCAAAAATTCTCACCAAAATACTAGCGAAGAGGACCCAACAGTACATGAAAAGGAGTATTCACCATGACCAAGTGGGATTTATCCCTGGGCTGCAAGGCTGGTTCAACATCCGCAAATCAGTCAACGTGATCAAATACATTAACAAAAGAAAGAACGAGAATCATATGATCCTCCCAACGATGCAGAAAAAGCATTGGACAAAGTACAGCACCCTTTCTGGATCAAAACTCTTCAGAGTATAGGGACAGCGGGTACATACCTCAATATCATAAAAGCCATCTACGAAAACCCTACAGCGAATATCATTCTCAATGGGGAAAAGCTGAGATCTTTTCCCCTAAGGTCAGCAACGCGGCAGGGATAGCCACTCTCACCACTGCTATTCAACATAGTATTAGAAGTCCTAGCCACAGCAATCAGACAACAAAAAGTAATCCAAGGCATCCAAATCGGCCGAGAGGAAGTCAAACTCTCACTCTTTGCAGATGATATGATACTTTATGTGGAAAACCCAAAAGACTCCACCCCAAAACTGCTAGAACTCACACAGCAATTCCGTCAAGTAGCAGGCTATAAAATCAATGCACAGGAATCAGTGGCATTCCTATACACCAACAACAAGACAGAAGAGATACAAATCAAGGAGTCGATCCCATTCACAACTGCACCCAAAACCAGAAGAGACCTAGGAATATATTGAACCCAAGAGGCAAAGGATCTGTACTCAGAAAACTGCAAAATACGCAGGAAAGAAATTGAAGAAGACACAAAGAAACGGAAAAACGTTCCATGCTCATGGTTTGGGAGAACCAACATTGTGAAGAGGTCAATGCTACCTAGAGCAATCTACACATGGAATGCAATCCCCATCAAAAGAGCATCCACTTTTTCCACGAAATGGAACAAATAATCCTAAAATTTGAATGGAACGTGAAGAGACCCCGAGTAGCCAGAGGAATATTGAGAAAGAAAAGCAAAGCTGGCGGCATCACAATTCTGGACTTCCAGCTCTATGACAAAGCTGTCATCATCAAGACAGTATGGTACTGGCACAAAAACAGACACATGGATCCATGGAACAGAATCGAGAGCCCAGAAATGGACCCTCAACTCTATGGTCAACTTATCTTTGACAGAGCAGGAAGGAATGTCCAATGGCAAAAAGAGAGTCTCTTCAACAACTGGTGTTGGGAGAATTGGACAGCCCCATGCAGAAGAATGACACTGGACCATTTCCTGACACCACACACAGAAGTAGACGCCAAATGGTTGAAAGACCTCATTGTGAGACAGGAGTCCATCAAAATACTAAAGGAGAACACAGGTAGCAAGCTCTTCGACCTCAGCCGCAGCAACTTCTTCCTAGAAACATCACCAAAGGCACGGGAAGCCAGGGCAAAAATGAACTATTGGGATTTCATCAAGATAAAAAGCTTTGGCACAGCAAAAGAAACAGTCCACAAAACCAAAAGACAACCGACAGAATGGGAGAAATTATTTGCAAATGACATATCAGATAAAGGGCTACTACCCAATATGTATAAAAACTTATCAAACTCAACACCCAAAGAACAAATAATCCAATCAAGAAATAGGCAGAAGTCATGAACAGACATTTTTCCAAAGAAGACATCCAAATGGCCCACAGGCACATGAAAAAGTGCTCAACACGGCTCGGCATCAGGGAAATCCAAATCAAAACCTCAATGAGATACCACCTCACACCCGTCAGAATGGCTCAAATGAACAAGTCAGGGAACGACAGAGGTTGGCGGGGATGTGGAGAAAGGGGAACCCTCCTACACTGGTGGTGGGAATGCAAGCTGGTGCAACCCCTCTGGAAAAGTGTATGGAGGTTCCTCAAACAGTTGAAATTAGAGCTACCATTCGATCCAACAATTGCACTCCTTGGTATTTACCCCAAAGATACAAATGTAGGGACCCGAAGCGGTACGTGCACCCCATTGTTTATAGCAGCAATATCCACAATAGCCAAACGGTGGAAAGAGCCAAGATGTCCATCGACAGATGAATGGATAAAGAAGAGGTGGTATATATATACACAATGGACTATTACGCAGCCATCAAAAGGAATGAGGTGTTGCCATGGACAACGACGTGGATGGAACTGGAGGGTCCGACGATTAGTGAAATGAGTCAATCAGAGAAAGACATGTATCATATGACCTCACTGATATGAGGGATTCTTAATCTCAGGAACAGAGTGAGGCTTGCTGGAGTGGTCGGGGGGGGGGATGGGGTGGCTGGGTGATAGACTTTGGGGAGGGTATGAGCTACGGTGAGCGCTGTGAATTGTGTAAGACTGTTGAATCACAGATCTGTACTTCTGAAACAAATAACGCAACATATTTTAAGAATAAAGGAAAACAAGGAGACAGCAGGAGTGGAAGAATGAAGGTGAGTTAGTGAGAGGGGGAGACGGACCAGGAGAGATGATGGATTCTGAAAAAAAATCCGAGGTTTCTAGAGGGGAGGTGGGTCGGTGGATTGGTTTGACTGGTGATGGTTATTAAAGAGGGCACATTCTGCATGGAGCACTGTGTGTTAGGAAAAAACAATGAATCATGGGACAGTACACCAAAACAAATGATGTACTCCATGGTGATTAACAAAGCAATAAAAAACAAAGACTGTAATAAGAGATGAAGAAGGACACTATATCCTACTTAAAGGGTCTATCCAACAAGAAGATCTCACAATTGTAAATATCTATGCCCCGAACATGGGAGCATCCAATTATATAAGGCAATTAAGAAGAAAAGCAAAGAAACACATTGACCACCATACAATCATAGTGGGGGACTTTAACACCCCCCCTGACTGAAATGGCCAGATCATCTAAGCAAAAGATCAACAAGGAAATAAAGACTTTAAATGACACACTGGACCAAATGGACTTCACAGACATATTCAGAACGTTCCATCCCAATGCAACGGAATACACATTCTTCTCTAGTGCCCATGGAACATTCTCCAGAATGGATCACATCCTAGGTCACAAATCAGGTCTCAACCGGTACCCAAAGATTGGGATCATTCCCTGCACATTTTCAGACCACAATGCTTTGAAACTAGAACTCAATCACAAGAGGAGAGTCGGAAAGAACTCAAATACATGGAGGCTAAAGAGCATCCTACGAAAGAATGAATGGGTCAACCAGGAAATTAAAGAAGAATTTAAAAAGTTCATGGAAACCAATGAAAATGAAAACTCAACTGTCCAAAATCTTTGGGATACAGCCAAGGCAGTCCTGCGAGGAAAGTATATAGCAATACAAGCCTTTCTCAAGAAACAAGAAAGGTCTCAAATACACACCCAACCCTACACCTAAAGGAGCTGGAGAAAGAACGGCAAATAAAGCCTAAACCCAGCAGGAGAAGAGAAATCATGCAGTTCAGAGCAGAAATCAATGAAATAGAACCCAGAAGAACAGTAGAAGTGATCAACGGAACTAGGAGCTGGTACTTTGAAAGAATTCACAAGATTGATACACCCCTGTCCAGGCTGATCAAAAAGAAAAGAGAAATGACCCAAATCAACAAAATCATGAATGAAAGAGGAGAGATCACAAACAACACCAAAGAAATACAAACAATTATAAGAACGTAATCTGAGCAACCCTAGGGCAGCAAATTCCATAACCTGGAAGAAATGGGTGCATTCCTAGAGATGTGTCAACTAACAAAACTGACCCAGGAAGAAATAGAAAACATGAACAGTCCTATAACCACGAAGGCAATTGAAGTAGTCATCAAAAACCTCCCAAGAAACCAAAGCCCAGGGCCAGATGGTTTCCCAGGGGAATTCTATCAGACATTTAAAGAAGAATTAATACCTATTCTCCTGAAACTGTTCCAAACAATAGAAATGGAAGGAAAACTTCCAAACTCATTTATGAGGCCACCATTACCTTGATTCCAAAACCAGACAAAGATCCCATCAAAAAGGAGAATTAGAGACCAATATCCTTGATGAACATCGATGCAAAAATTCTCACCAAAATACTAGCCAAGAGGACCCAACAGTACATGAAAAGGAGTATTCACCATGACCAAGTGGGATTTATCCCTGGGCTGCAAGGCTGGTTCAACATCCGCAAATCAGTCAACGTGATCAAATACATTAACAAAAGAAAGAACGAGAATCATATGATCCTCCCAGGAGATGCAGAAAAAGCATTGGACAAAGTACAGCACCCTTTCTGGATCAAAACTCTTCAGAGTATAGGGACAGCGGGTACATACCTCAATATCATAAAAGCCATCTACGAAAACCCTACAGCGAATATCATTCTCAATGGGGAAAAGCTGAGATCTTTTCCCCTAAGGTCAGCAACGCGGCAGGGATAGCCACTCTCACCACTGCTATTCAACATAGTATTAGAAGTCCTAGCCACAGCAATCAGACAACAAAAAGTAATCCAAGGCATCCAAATCGGCCGAGAGGAAGTCAAACTCTCACTCTTTGCAGATGATATGATACTTTATGTGGAAAACCCAAAAGACTCCACCCCAAAACTGCTAGAACTCACACAGCAATTCCGTCAAGTAGCAGGCTATAAAATCAATGCACAGGAATCAGTGGCATTCCTATACACCAACAACAAGACAGAAGAGAGACAAATCAAGGAGTCGATCCCATTCACAACTGCACCCAAAACCAGAAGAGACCTAGGAATATATTGAACCCAAGAGGCAAAGGATCTGTACTCAGAAAACTGCAAAATACGCAGGAAAGAAATTGAAGAAGACACAAAGAAACGGAAAAACGTTCCATGCTCATGGTTTGGGAGAACCAACATTGTGAAGAGGTCAATGCTACCTAGAGCAATCTACACATGCAATGCAATCCCCATCAAAAGAGCATCCACTTTTTCCACGAAATGGAACAAATAATCCTAAAATTTGAATGGAACGTGAAGAGACCCCGAGTAGCCAGAGGAATATTGAGAAAGAAAAGCAAAGCTTGCGGCATCACAATTCTGGACTTCCAGCTCTATGACAAAGCTGTCATCATCAAGACAGTATGGTACTGGCACAAAAACAGACACATGGATCCATGGAACAGAATCGAGAGCCCAGAAATGGACCCTCAACTCTATGGTCAACTTATCTTTGACAGAGCAGGAAGGAATGTCCAATGGCAAAAAGAGAGTCTCTTCAACAACTGGTGTTGGGAGAATTGGACAGCCCCATGCAGAAGAATGACACTGGACCATTTCCTGACACCACACACAGAAGTAGACGCCAAATGGTTGAAAGACCTCATTGTGAGACAGGAGTCCATCAAAATCCTAAAGGAGAACACAGGTAGCAAGCTCTTCGACCTCAGCCGCAGCAACTTCTTCCTAGAAACATCACCAAAGGCACGGGAAGCCAGGGCAAAAATGAACTATTGGGATTTCATCAAGATAAAAAGCTTTGGCACAGCAAAAGAAACAGTCCACAAAACCAAAAGACAACCGACAGAATGGGAGAAATTATTTGCAAATGACATATCAGATAAAGGGCTACTATCCAATATGTATAAAAACTTATCAAACTCAACACCCAAAGAACAAATAATCCAATCAAGAAATAGGCAGAAGTCATGAACAGATATTTTTCCAAAGAAGACATCCAAATGGCCCACAGGCACATGAAAAAGTGCTCAACACGGCTCGGCATCAGGGAAATCCAAATCAAAACCTCAATGAGATACCACCTCACACCCGTCAGAATGGCTCAAATGAACAAGTCAGGGAACGACAGAGGTTGGCGGGGATGTGGAGAAAGGGGAACCCTCCTACACTGGTGGTGGGAATGCAAGCTGGTGCAACCCCTCTGGAAAAGTGTATGGAGGTTCCTCAAACAGTTGAAATTAGAGCTACCGTTCGATCCAGCAATTGCACTCCTTGGTATTTACCCCAAAGATACAAATGTAGGGACCCGAAGCGGTACGTGCACCCCATTGTTTATAGCAGCAATATCCACAATAGCCAAACGGTGGAAAGAGCCAAGATGTCCATCGACAGATGAATGGATAAAGAAGAGGTGGTATATATATACACAATGGACTATTACGCAGCCATCAAAAGGAATGAGGTGTTGCCATGGACAACGACGTGGATGGAACTGGAGGGTCCGACGATTAGTGAAATGAGTCAATCAGAGAAAGACATGTATCATATGACCTCACTGATATGAGGGATTCTTAATCTCAGGAACAGAGTGAGGCTTGCTGGAGTGGTCGGGGGGGGGGATGGGGTGGCTGGGTGATAGACTTTGGGGAGGGTATGAGCTACGGTGAGCGCTGTGAATTGTGTAAGACTGTTGAATCACAGATCTGTACTTCTGAAACAAAGAACGCAACATATTTTAAGAATAAAGGAAAACAAGGAGACAGCAGGAGTGGAAGAATGAAGGGGAGTTAGTGAGAGGGGGAGACGGACCAGGAGAGATGATGGATTCTGAAAAAAAATCCGAGGTTTCTAGAGGGGAGGTGGGTCGGTGGATTGGTTTGACTGGTGATGGTTATTAAAGAGGGCACATTCTGCATGGAGCACTGTGTGTTAGGAACAAACAATGAATCATGGGACAGTACACCAAAACAAATGATGTAGTACATGGTGATTAACAAAGCAATAAAAAACAAAGACTGTAATAAGAGATGAAGAAGGACACTATATCCTACTTAAAGGGTCTATCCAACAAGAAGATCTCACAATTGTAAATATCTATGCCCCGAACATGGGAGCATCCAATTATATAAGGCAATTAAGAAGAAAAGCAAAGAAACACATTGACCACCATACAATCATAGTGGGGGACTTTAACACCCCCCTGACTGAAATGGCCAGATCATCTAAGCAAAAGATCAACAAGGAAAGAAAGACTTTAAATGACACACTGGACCAAATGGACTTCACAGACATATTCAGAACGTTCCATCCCAATGCAACGGAATACACATTCTTCTCTAGTGCCCATGGAACATTCTCCAGAATGGATCACATCCTAGGTCACAAATCAGGTCTCAACCGGTACCCAAAGATTGGGATCATTCCCTGCACATTTTCAGACCACAATGCTTTGAAACTAGAACTCAATCACAAGAGGAGAGTCGGAAAGAACTCAAATACATGGAGGCTAAAGAGCATCCTACGAAAGAATGAATGGGTCAACCAGGAAATTAAAGAAGAATTTAAAAAGTTCATGGAAACCAATGAAAATGAAAACTCAACTGTCCAAAATCTTTGGGATACAGCCAAGGCAGTCCTGCGAGGAAAGTATATAGCAATACAAGCCTTTCTCAAGAAACAAGAAAGGTCTCAAATACACACCCAACCCTACACCTAAAGGAGCTGGAGAAAGAACGGCAAATAAAGCCTAAACCCAGCAGGAGAAGAGAAATCATGCAGTTCAGAGCAGAAATCAATGAAATAGAACCCAGAAGAACAGTAGAAGTGATCAACGGAACTAGGAGCTGGTACTTTGAAAGAATTCACAAGATTGATACACCCCTGTCCAGGCTGATCAAAAAGAAAAGAGAAATGACCCAAATCAACAAAATCATGAATGAAAGAGGAGAGATCACAAACAACACCAAAGAAATACAAACAATTATAAGAACGTAATCTAAGCAACCCTAGGGCAGCAAATTCCATAACCTGGAAGAAATGGGTGCATTCCTAGAGATGTGTCAACTAACAAAACTGACCCAGGAAGAAATAGAAAACATGAACAGTCCTATAACCACGAAGGCAATTGAAGTAGTCATCAAAAACCTCCCAAGAAACCAAAGCCCAGGGCCAGATGGTTTCCCAGGGGAATTCTATCAGACATTTAAAGAAGAATTAATACCTATTCTCCTGAAACTGTTCCAAACAATAGAAATGGAAGGAAAACTTCCAAACTCATTTATGAGGCCACCATTACCTTGATTCCAAAACCAGACAAAGATCCCATCAAAAAGGAGAATTAGAGACCAATATCCTTGATGAACATCGATGCAAAAATTCTCACCAAAATACTAGCCAAGAGGACCCAACAGTACATGAAAAGGAGTATTCACCATGACCAAGTGGGATTTATCCCTGGGCTGCAAGGCTGGTTCAACATCCGCAAATCAGTCAACGTGATCAAATACATTAACAAAAGAAAGAACGAGAATCATATGATCCTCCCAAGAGATGCAGAAAAAGCATTGGACAAAGTACAGCACCCTTTCTGGATCAAAACTCTTCAGAGTATAGGGACAGCGGGTACATACCTCAATATCATAAAAGCCATCTACGAAAACCCTACAGCGAATATCATTCTCAATGGGGAAAAGCTGAGATCTTTTCCCCTAAGGTCAGCAACGCGGCAGGGATAGCCACTCTCACCACTGCTATTCAACATAGTATTAGAAGTCCTAGCCACAGCAATCAGACAACAAAAAGTAATCCAAGGCATCCAAATCGGCCGAGAGGAAGTCAAACTCTCACTCTTTGCAGATGATATGATACTTTATGTGGAAAACCCAAAAGACTCCACCCCAAAACTGCTAGAACTCACACAGCAATTCCGTCAAGTAGCAGGCTATAAAATCAATGCACAGGAATCAGTGGCATTCCTATACACCAACAACAAGACAGAAGAGAGACAAATCAAGGAGTCGATCCCATTCACAACTGCACCCAAAACCAGAAGAGACCTAGGAATATATTGAACCCAAGAGGCAAAGGATCTGTACTCAGAAAACTGCAAAATACGCAGGAAAGAAATTGAAGAAGACACAAAGAAACGGAAAAACGTTCCATGCTCATGGTTTGGGAGAACCAACATTGTGAAGAGGTCAATGCTACCTAGAGCAATCTACACATGCAATGCAATCCCCATCAAAAGAGCATCCACTTTTTCCACGAAATGGAACAAATAATCCTAAAATTTGAATGGAACGTGAAGAGACCCCGAGTAGCCAGAGGAATATTGAGAAAGAAAAGCAAAGCTGGCGGCATCACAATTCTGGACTTCCAGCTCTATGACAAAGCTGTCATCATCAAGACAGTATGGTACTGGCACAAAAACAGACACATGGATCCATGGAACAGAATCGAGAGCCCAGAAATGGACCCTCAACTCTATGGTCAACTTATCTTTGACAGAGCAGGAAGGAATGTCCAATGGCAAAAAGAGAGTCTCTTCAACAACTGGTGTTGGGAGAATTGGACAGCCCCATGCAGAAGAATGACACTGGACCATTTCCTGACACCACACACAGAAGTAGACTCCAAATGGTTGAAAGACCTCATTGTGAGACAGGAGTCCATCAAAATCCTAAAGGAGAACACAGGTAGCAAGCTCTTCGACCTCAGCCGCAGCAACTTCTTCCTAGAAACATCACCAAAGGCACGGGAAGCCAGGGCAAAAATGAACTATTGGGATTTCATCAAGATAAAAAGCTTTGGCACAGCAAAAGAAACAGTCCACAAAACCAAAAGACAACCGACAGAATGGGAGAAATTATTTGCAAATGACATATCAGATAAAGGGCTACTACCCAATATGTATAAAAACTTATCAAACTCAACACCCAAAGAACAAATAATCCAATCAAGAAATAGGCAGAAGACATGAACAGATATTTTTCCAAAGAAGACATCCAAATGGCCCACAGGCACATGAAAAAGTGCTCAACACGGCTCGGCATCAGGGAAATCCAAATCAAAACATCAATGAGATACCACCTCACACCCGTCAGAATGGCTCAAATGAACAAGTCAGGGAACGACAGAGGTTGGCGGGGATGTGGAGAAAGGGGAACCCTCCTACACTGGTGGTGGGAATGCAAGCTGGTGCAACCCCTCTGGAAAAGTGTATGGAGGTTCCTCAAACAGTTATAATTAGAGCTACCATTCGATCCAGCAATTGCACTCCTGGGTATTTACCCCAAAGATACAAATGTAGGGACCCGAAGCGGTACGTGCACCCCATTGTTTATAGCAGCAATATCCACAATAGCCAAACGGTGGAAAGAGCCAAGATGTCCATCGACAGATGAATGGATAAAGAAGAGGTGGTATATATATACACAATGGACTATTACGCAGCCATCAAAAGGAATGAGGTGTTGCCATGGACAACGACGTGGATGGAACTGGAGGGTCCGACGATTAGTGAAATGAGTCAATCAGAGAAAGACATGTATCATATGACCTCACTGATATGAGGGATTCTTAATCTCAGGAACAGAGTGAGGCTTGCTGGAGTGGTCGGGGGGGGGGGATGGGGTGGCTGGGTGATAGACTTTGGGGAGGGTATGAGCTACGGTGAGCGCTGTGAATTGTGTAAGACTGTTGAATCACAGATCTGTACTTCTGAAACAAAGAACGCAACATATTTTAAGAATAAAGGAAAACAAGGAGACAGCAGGAGTGGAAGAATGAAGGGGAGTTAGTGAGAGGGGGAGACGGACCAGGAGAGATGATGGATTCTGAAAAAAAATCCGAGGTTTCTAGAGGGGAGGTGGGTCGGTGGATTGGTTTGACTGGTGATGGTTATTAAAGAGGGCACATTCTGCATGGAGCACTGTGTGTTAGGAACAAACAATGAATCATGGGACAGTACACCAAAACAAATGATGTAGTTCATGGTGATTAACAAAGCAATAAAAAACAAAGACTGTAATAAGAGATGAAGAAGGACACTATATCCTACTTAAAGGGTCTATCCAACAAGAAGATCTCACAATTGTAAATATCTATGCCCCGAACATGGGAGCATCCAATTATATAAGGCAATTAAGAAGAAAAGCAAAGAAACACATTGACCACCATACAATCATAGTGGGGGACTTTAACACCCCCCTGACTGAAATGGCCAGATCATCTAAGCAAAAGATCAACAAGGAAAGAAAGACTTTAAATGACACACTGGACCAAATGGACTTCACAGACATATTCAGAACGTTCCATCCCAATGCAACGGAATACACATTCTTCTCTAGTGCCCATGGAACATTCTCCAGAATGGATCACATCCTAGGTCACAAATCAGGTCTCAACCGGTAGCCAAAGATTGGGATCATTCCCTGCACATTTTCAGACCACAATGCTTTGAAACTAGAACTCAATCACAAGAGGAGAGTCGGAAAGAACTCAAATACATGGAGGCTAAAGAGCATCCTACGAAAGAATGAATGGGTCAACCAGGAAATTAAAGAAGAATTTAAAAAGTTCATGGAAACCAATGAAAATGAAAACTCAACTGTCCAAAATCTTTGGGATACAGCCAAGGCAGTCCTGCGAGGAAAGTATATAGCAATACAAGCCTTTCTCAAGAAACAAGAAAGGTCTCAAATACACACCCAACCCTACACCTAAAGGAGCTGGAGAAAGAACGGCAAATAAAGCCTAAACCCAGCAGGAGAAGAGAAATCATGCAGTTCAGAGCAGAAATCAATGAAATAGAACCCAGAAGAACAGTAGAAGTGATCAACGGAACTAGGAGCTGGTACTTTGAAAGAATTCACAAGATTGATACACCCCTGTCCAGGCTGATCAAAAAGAAAAGAGAAATGACCCAAATCAACAAAATCATGAATGAAAGAGGAGAGATCACAAACAACACCAAAGAAATACAAACAATTATAAGAACGTAATCTAAGCAACCCTAGGGCAGCAAATTCCATAACCTGGAAGAAATGGGTGCATTCCTAGAGATGTGTCAACTAACAAAACTGACCCAGGAAGAAATAGAAAACATGAACAGTCCTATAACCACGAAGGCAATTGAAGTAGTCATCAAAAACCTCCCAAGAAACCAAAGCCCAGGGCCAGATGGTTTCCCAGGGGAATTCTATCAGACATTTAAAGAAGAATTAATACCTATTCTCCTGAAACTGTTCCAAACAATAGAAATGGAAGGAAAACTTCCAAACTCATTTATGAGGCCACCATTACCTTGATTCCAAAACCAGACAAAGATCCCATCAAAAAGGAGAATTAGAGACCAATATCCTTGATGAACATCGATGCAAAAATTCTCACCAAAATACTAGCCAAGAGGACCCAACAGTACATGAAAAGGAGTATTCACCATGACCAAGTGGGATTTATCCCTGGGCTGCAAGGCTGGTTCAACATCCGCAAATCAGTCAACGTGATCAAATACATTAACAAAAGAAAGAACGAGAATCATATGATCCTCCCAAGAGATGCAGAAAAAGCATTGGACAAAGTACAGCACCCTTTCTGGATCAAAACTCTTCAGAGTATAGGGACAGCGGGTACATACCTCAATATCATAAAAGCCATCTACGAAAACCCTACAGCGAATATCATTCTCAATGGGGAAAAGCTGAGATCTTTTCCCCTAAGGTCAGCAACGCGGCAGGGATAGCCACTCTCACCACTGCTATTCAACATAGTATTAGAAGTCCTAGCCACAGCAATCAGACAACAAAAAGTAATCCAAGGCATCCAAATCGGCCGAGAGGAAGTCAAACTCTCACTCTTTGCAGATGATATGATACATTATGTGGAAAACCCAAAAGACTCCACCCCAAAACTGCTAGAACTCACACAGCAATTCCGTCAAGTAGCAGGCTATAAAATCAATGCACAGGAATCAGTGGCATTCCTATACAACAACAACAAGACAGAACAGAGACAAATCAAGGAGTCGATCCCATTCACAACTGCACCCAAAACCAGAAGAGACCTAGGAATATATTCATCCCAAGAGGCAAAGGATCTGTACTCAGAAAACTACAAAATACGCAGGAAAGAAATTGAAGAAGACACAAAGAAACGAAAAAACGTTCCATGCTCATGGATTGGGAGAACCAACATTGTGAAGAGGTCAATGCTATCTAGAGCAATCTACACACGCAATGCAATCCCCATCAAAATACCATCCACTTTTTTCCAGGAAATGGAACAAATACTCCTAAAATTTGAATGGAACCAGAAGAGACCCCGAATAGCCAGAGGAATATTGAGAAAGAAAAGCAAAGCTGGCGGCATCACAGTTCTGGACTTCCAGCTCTATGACAAAGCTGTCATCATCAAGACAGTATGGTACTGGCACAAAAACAGACACATGGATCCATGGAACAGAATCGAGAGCCCAGAAATGGACCCTCAACTCTATGGTCAACTTATCTTTGACAGAGCAGGAAGGAATGTCCAATGGCAAAAAGAGAGTCTCTTCAACAACTGGTGTTGGGAGAATTGGACAGCCCCATGCAGAAGAATGACAGTGGACCATTTCCTGACACCACACACAAAAGTAGACTCCAAATGGTTGAAAGACCTCAATGTGAGACAGGAGTCCATCAAAATCCTAAAGGAGAACACAGGTAGCAAGCACTTCGACCTCAGCCGCAGCAACTTCTTCCTAGAAACATCACCAAAGGCACGGGAAGCCAGGGCAAAAATGAACTATTGGGATTTCATCAAGATAAAAAGCTTTGGCACAGCAAAAGAAACAGTCCACAAAACCAAAAGACAACCGACAGAATGGGAGAAATTATTTGCAAATGACCTATCAGTTAAAGGGCTACTACCCAATATGTATAAAAACTTATCAAACTCAACACCCAAAGAACAAATAATCCAATCAAGAAATAGGCAGAAGACATGAACAGACATTTTTCCAAAGAAGACATGCAAATGGCCCATAGACACATGAAAAAGTGCTCAACACGGCTTGGCATCAGAGAAATCCAAATGAAAACCTCAATGAGATACCACCTCACACCCGTCAGAATGGCTCAAATGAACAAGTCAGGGAACGACAGAGTTTGGCGGGGATGTGGAGATAGGGGAACCCGCCGACACTGGTGGTGGGAATGCAAGCTGCTGCAACCCCTCTGGAATACAGTATGGAGGTTCCTCACACAGTTGAAATTAGAGCTACCATTCGATCCAACATTTGCACTCCTGGGTATTTACCCCAAAGATACAAATGTAGGGACCCGAAGCGGTACGTGCACCCCATTGTTTATAGCAGCAATGTCCACAATAGCCAAACTGTGGAAACAGCCAAGATGTCCATCGACAGATGAATGGATAAAGAAGAGGTGGTATATATATACACAATGGACTATTACGCAGCCATCAAAAGGAATGAGATGTTGCCATGGACAACGACGTGGATGGAACTTGAGGGTCCGACGATTAGTGAAATAAGTCAATCAGAGAAAGACATGTATCATATGACCCCACTGATATGAGGGATTCTTAATCTCAGGAACAGAGTGAGGCTTGCTGGAGTGGTCGGGGGTGGGAGGGATGGGGTGGCTGGGTGATAGACATTGGGGAGGGTATGAGCTACGGTGAGCGCTGTGAATTGTGTAAGACTGTTGAATCACAGATCTGTACTTCTGAAACAACGCAACATATTTTAAGAATAAAGGAAAAGAAGGAGACAGCAGGAGTGGAAGAATGAAGGGGAGTTAGTGAGAGGATGAGACGGACCAGGAGAGATGATGGGTTCTGAAAAAAAATCTGAGGTTTCTAGAGGGGAGGTGGGTCGGGGGATTGGTTAGCCTGGTGGTGGGTATTAAAGAGGGCACATTCTCCATTGAGCACTGTGTGTTAGGAACAAACAATGAATCATGGGACACTACACCAAAACAAATGATGTACTCCATGGTGATTAAAAAGCAATAAAAAACAAAAACTGTAATAAGAGATGAAGAAGGACACTATATCCTACTTAATGGGTCTATCCAACAAGAAGATCTCACAATTGTAAATATCTATGCCCCGAACATGGGAGCATCCAATTATATAAGGCAATTAAGAAGAAAAGCAAAGAAACACATTGACCACCATACAAACATAGTGGGGGACTTTAACACCCCCCCTGACTGAAATGGCCAGATCATCTAAGCAAAAGATCAACAAGGAAAGAAAGACTTTAAATGACACACTGGACCAAATGGACTTCACAGACATATTCAGAACGTTCCATCCCAATGCAACGGAATACACATTCTTCTCTAGTGCCCATGGAACATTCTCCAGAATGGATCACATCCTAGGTCACAAATCAGGTCTCAACCGGTACCCAAAGATGGGGATCATTCCCTGCACATTTTCAGACCACAATGTTTTGAAACTAGAACTCAATCACAAGAGGAGAGTCGGAAAGAACTCAAATACATGGAGGCTAAAGAGCATCCTACGAAAGAATGAATGGGTCAACCAGGAAATTAAAGAAGAATTTAAAAAGTTCATGGAAACCAATGAAAATGAAAACTCAACTGTCCAAAATCTTTGGGATACAGCCAAGGCAGTCCTGCGAGGAAAGTATATAGCAATACAAGCCTTTCTCAAGAAACAAGAAAGGTCTCAAATACACACCCAACACTACACCTAAAGGAGCTGGAGAAAGAACGGCAAATAAAGCCTAAACCCAGCAGGAGAAGAGAAATCATGCAGTTCAGAGCAGAAATCAATGAAATAGAACCCAGAAGAACAGTAGAAGTGATCAACGGAACTAGGAGCTGGTACTTTGAAAGAATTCACAAGATTGATACACCCCTGTCCAGGCTGATCAAAAAGAAAAGAGAAATGACCCAAATCAACAAAATCATGAATGAAAGAGGAGAGATCACAAACAACACCAAAGAAATACAAACAATTATAAGAACGTAATCTGAGCAACCCTAGGGCAGCAAATTCCATAACCTGGAAGAAATGGGTGCATTCCTAGAGATGTGTCAACTAACAAAACTGACCCAGGAAGAAATAGAAAACATGAACAGTCCTATAACCACGAAGGCAATTGAAGTAGTCATCAAAAACCTCCCAAGAAACCAAAGCCCAGGGCCAGATGGTTTCCCAGGGGAATTCTATCAGACATTTAAAGAAGAATTAATACCTATTCTCCTGAAACTGTTCCAAACAATAGAAATGGAAGGAAAACTTCCAAACTCATTTATGAGGCCACCATTACCTTGATTCCAAAACCAGACAAAGATCCCATCAAAAAGGAGAATTAGAGACCAATATCCTTGATGAACATCGATGCAAAAATTCTCACCAAAATACTAGCCAAGAGGACCCAACAGTACATGAAAAGGAGTATTCACCATGACCAAGTGGGATTTATCCCTGGGCTGCAAGGCTGGTTCAACATCCGCAAATCAGTCAACGTGATCAAATCCATTAACAAAAGAAAGAACGAGAATCATATGATCCTCCCAAGAGATGCAGAAAAAGCATTGGACAAAGTACAGCAAACTTTCTGGATCAAACCTATTCAGAGTATAGGGACAGCGGGTACATACCTCAATATCATAAAAGCCATCTACGAAAACCCTACAGCGAATATCATTCTCAATGGGGAAAAGCTGAGATCTTTTCCCCTAAGGTCAGCAAGGCGGCAGGGATAGCCACTCTCACCACTGCTATTCAACATAGTATTAGAAGTCCTAGCCACAGCAATCAGACAACAAAAAGTAATCCAAGGCATCCAAATCGGCAGAGAGGAAGTCAAACTCTCACTCTTTGCAGATGATATGATACTTTATGTGGAAAACCCAAAAGACTCCACCCCAAAACTGCTAGAACTCACACAGCAATTCCGTCAAGTAGCAGGCTATAAAATCAATGCACAGGAATCAGTGGCATTCCTATACACCAACAACAAGACAGAAGAGAGACAAATCAAGGAGTCGATCCCATTCACAACTGCACCCAAAACCAGAAGAGACCTAGGAATATATTGAACCCAAGAGGCAAAGGATCTGTACTCAGAAAACTGCAAAATACGCAGGAAAGAAATTGAAGAAGACACAAAGAAACGGAAAAACGTTCCATGCTCATGGTTTGGGAGAACCAACATTGTGAAGAGGTCAATGCTACCTAGAGCAATCTACACACGCAATGCAATCCCCATCAAAATAGCATCCACTTTTTCCACGAAATGGAACAAATAATCCTAAAATTTGAATGGAACGTGAAGAGACCCCGAGTAGCCAGAGGAATATTGAGAAAGAAAAGCAAAGCTGGCGGCATCACAATTCTGGACTTCCAGCTCTATGACAAAGCTGTCATCATCAAGACAGTATGGTACTGACACAAAAACAGACACATGGATCCATGGAACAGAATCGAGAGCCCAGAAATGGACCCTCAACTCTATGATCAACTTATCTTTGACAGAGCAGGAAGGAATGTCCAATGGCAAAAAGAGAGTCTCTTCAACAACTGGTGTTGGGAGAATTGGACAGCCCCATGCAGAAGAATGACACTGGACCATTTCCTGACACCACACACAGAAGTAGACGCCAAATGGTTGAAAGACCTCAATGTGAGACAGGAGTCCATCAAAATCCTAAAGGAGAACACAGGTAGCAAGCTCTTCGACCTCAGCCGCAGCAACTTCTTCCTAGAAACATCACCAAAGGCACGGGAAGCCAGGGCAAAAATGAACTATTGGGATTTCATCAAGATAAAAAGCTTTGGCGCAGCAAAAGAAACAGTCCACAAAACCAAAAGACAACCGACAGAATGGGAGAAATTATTTGCAAATGACATATCAGATAAAGGGCTACTATCCAATATGTATAAAAACTTATCAAACTCAACACCCAAAGAACAAATAATCCAATCAAGAAATAGGCAGAAGACATGAACAGACATTTTTCCAAAGAAGACATCCAAATGGCCCACAGGCACATGAAAAAGTGCTCAACACGGCTCGGCATCAGGGAAATCCAAATCAAAACCTCAATGAGATACCACCTCACACCCGTCAGAATGGCTCAAATGAACAAGTCAGGGAACGACAGAGGTTGGCGGGGATGTGGAGAAAGGGGAACCCTCCTACACTGGTGGTGGGAATGCAAGCTGGTGCAACCCCTCTGGAAAAGTGTATGGAGGTTCCTCAAACAGTTATAATTAGAGCTACCATTCGATCCAGCAATTGCACTCCTGGGTATTTACCCCAAAGATACAAATGTAGGGACCCGAAGCGGTACGTGCACCCCATTGTTTATAGCAGCAATATCCACAATAGCCAAACGGTGGAAAGAGCCAAGATGTCCATCGACAGATGAATGGATAAAGAAGAGGTGGTATATATATACACAATGGACTATTACGCAGCCATCAAAAGGAATGAGGTGTTGCCATGGACAACGACGTGGATGGAACTGGAGGGTCCGACGATTAGTGAAATGAGTCAATCAGAGAAAGACATGTATCATATGACCTCACTGATATGAGGGATTCTTAATCTCAGGAACAGAGTGAGGCTTGCTGGAGTGGTCGGGGGGGGGGATGGGGTGGCTGGGTGATAGACTTTGGGGAGGGTATGAGCTACGGTGAGCGCTGTGAATTGTGTAAGACTGTTGAATCACAGATCTGTACTTCTGAAACAAAGAACGCAACATATTTTAAGAATAAAGGAAAACAAGGAGACAGCAGGAGTGGAAGAATGAAGGGGAGTTAGTGAGAGGGGGAGACGGACCAGGAGAGATGATGGATTCTGAAAAAAAATCCGAGGTTTCTAGAGGGGAGGTGGGTCGGTGGATTGGTTTGACTGGTGATGGTTATTAAAGAGGGCACATTCTGCATGGAGCACTGTGTGTTAGGAACAAACAATGAATCATGGGACAGTACACCAAAACAAATGATGTAGTACATGGTGATTAACAAAGCAATAAAAAACAAAGAGTGTAATAAGAGATGAAGAAGGACACTATATCCTACTTAAAGGGTCTATCCAACAAGAAGATCTCACAATTGTAAATATCTATGCCCCGAACATGGGAGCATCCAATTATATAAGGCAATTAAGAAGAAAAGCAAAGAAACACATTGACCACCATACAATCATAGTGGGGGACTTTAACACCCCCCTGACTGAAATGGCCAGATCATCTAAGTAAAAGATCAACAAGGAAAGAAAGACTTTAAATGACACACTGGACCAAATGGACTTCACAGACATATTCAGAACGTTCCATCCCAATGCAACGGAATACACATTCTTCTCTAGTGCCCATGGAACATTCTCCAGAATGGATCACATCCTAGGTCACAAATCAGGTCTCAACCGGTACCCAAAGATTGGGATCATTCCCTGCACATTTTCAGACCACAATGCTTTGAAACTAGAACTCAATCACAAGAGGAGAGTCGGAAAGAACTCAAATACATGGAGGCTAAAGAGCATCCTACGAAAGAATGAATGGGTCAACCAGGAAATTAAAGAAGAATTTAAAAAGTTCATGGAAACCAATGAAAATGAAAACTCAACTGTCCAAAATCTTTGGGATACAGCCAAGGCAGTCCTGCGAGGAAAGTATATAGCAATACAAGCCTTTCTCAAGAAACAAGAAAGGTCTCAAATACACACCCAACCCTACACCTAAAGGAGCTGGAGAAAGAACGGCAAATAAAGCCTAAACCCAGCAGGAGAAGAGAAATCATGCAGTTCAGAGCAGAAATCAATGAAATAGAACCCAGAAGAACAGTAGAAGTGATCAACGGAACTAGGAGCTGGTACTTTGAAAGAATTCACAAGATTGATACACCCCTGTCCAGGCTGATCAAAAAGAAAAGAGAAATGACCCAAATCAACAAAATCATGAATGAAAGAGGAGAGATCACAAACAACACCAAAGAAATACAAACAATTATAAGAACGTAATCTGAGCAACCCTAGGGCAGCAAATTCCATAACCTGGAAGAAATGGGTGCATTCCTAGAGATGTGTCAACTAACAAAACTGACCCAGGAAGAAATAGAAAACATGAACAGTCCTATAACCACGAAGGCAATTGAAGTAGTCATCAAAAACCTCCCAAGAAACCAAAGCCCAGGGCCAGATGGTTTCCCAGGGGAATTCTATCAGACATTTAAAGAAGAATTAATACCTATTCTCCTGAAACTGTTCCAAACAATAGAAATGGAAGGAAAACTTCCAAACTCATTTATGAGGCCACCATTACCTTGATTCCAAAACCAGACAAAGATCCCATCAAAAAGGAGAATTAGAGACCAATATCCTTGATGAACATCGATGCAAAAATTCTCACCAAAATACTAGCCAAGAGGACCCAACAGTACATGAAAAGGAGTATTCACCATGACCAAGTGGGATTTATCCCTGGGCTGCAAGGCTGGTTCAACATCCGCAAATCAGTCAACGTGATCAAATACATTAACAAAAGAAAGAACGAGAATCATATGATCCTCCCAAGAGATGCAGAAAAAGCATTGGACAAAGTACAGCACCCTTTCTGGATCAAACCTCTTCAGAGTATAGAGACAGCGGGTACATACCTCAATATCATAAAAGCCATCTACGAAAACCCTACAGCGAATATCATTCTCAATGGGGAAAAGCTGAGATCTTTTCCCCTAAGGTCAGCAACGCGGCAGGGATAGCCACTCTCACCACTGCTATTCAACATAGTATTAGAAGTCCTAGCCACAGCAATCAGACAACAAAAAGTAATCCAAGGCATCCAAATCGGCAGAGAGGAAGTCAAACTCTCACTCTTTGCAGATGATATGATACTTTATGTGGAAAACCCAAAAGACTCCACCCCAAAACTGCTAGAACTCACACAGCAATTCCGTCAAGTAGCAGGCTATAAAATCAATGCACAGGAATCAGTGGCATTCCTATACACCAACAACAAGACAGAAGAGAGACAAATCAAGGAGTCGATCCCATTCACAACTGCACCCAAAACCAGAAGAGACCTAGGAATATATTGAACCCAAGAGGCAAAGGATCTGTACTCAGAAAACTGCAAAATACGCAGGAAAGAAATTGAAGAAGACACAAAGAAACGGAAAAACGTTCCATGCTCATGGTTTGGGAGAACCAACATTGTGAAGAGGTCAATGCTACCTAGAGCAATCTACACATGCAATGCAATCCCCATCAAAATAGCATCCACTTTTTCCACGAAATGGAACAAATAATCCTAAAATTTGAATGGAACGTGAAGAGACCCCGAGTAGCCAGAGGAATATTGAGAAAGAAAAGCAAAGCTGGCGGCATCACAATTCTGGACTTCCAGCTCTATGACAAAGCTGTCATCATCAAGACAGTATGGTACTGGCACAAAAACAGACACATGGATCCATGGAACAGAATCGAGAGCCCAGAAATGGACCCTCAACTCTATGATCAACTTATCTTTGACAGAGCAGGAAGGAATGTCCAATGGCAAAAAGAGAGTCTCTTCAACAACTGGTGTTGGGAGAATTGGACAGCCCCATGCAGAAGAATGACACTGGACAATTTCCTGACACCACACACAGAAGTAGACGCCAAATGGTTGAAAGACCTCAATGTGAGACAGGAGTCCATCAAAATCCTAAAGGAGAACACAGGTAGCAAGCTCTTCGACCTCAGCCGCAGCAACTTCTTCCTAGAAACATCACCAAAGGCACGGGAAGCCAGGGCAAAAATGAACTATTGGGATTTCATCAAGATAAAAAGCTTTGGCGCAGCAAAAGAAACAGTCCACAAAACCAAAAGACAACCGACAGAATGGGAGAAATTATTTGCAATTGACATATCAGATAAAGGGCTACTATCCAATATGTATAAAAACTTATCAAACTCAACACCCAAAGAACAAATAATCCAATCAAGAAATAGGCAGAAGACATGAACAGACATTTTTCCAAAGAAGACATCCAAATGGCCCACAGGCACATGAAAAAGTGCTCAACACGGCTCGGCATCAGGGAAATCCAAATCAAAACCTCAATGAGATACCACTTCACACCCGTCAGAATGGCTCAAATGAACAAGTCAGGGAACGACAGAGGTTGGCGGGGATGTGGAGAAAGGGGAACCCTCCTACACTGGTGGTGGGAATGCAAGCTGGTGCAACCCCTCTGGAAAAGTGTATGGAGCTTCCTCAAACAGTTATAATTAGAGCTACCATTCGATCCAGCAATTGCACTCCTGGGTATTTACCCCAAAGATACAAATGTAGGGACCCGAAGCGGTACGTGCACCCCATTGTTTATAGCAGCAATATCCACAATAGCCAAACGGTGGAAAGAGCCAAGATGTCCATCGACAGATGAATGGATAAAGAAGAGGTGGTATATATATACACAATGGACTATTACGCAGCCATTAAAAGGAATGAGGTGTTGCCATGGACAACGACGTGGATGGAACTGGAGGGTCCGACGATTAGTGAAATGAGTCAATCAGAGAAAGACATGTATCATATGACCTCACTGATATGAGGGATTCTTAATCTCAGGAACAGAGTGAGGCTTGCTGGAGTGGTCGGGGGGGGGATGGGGTGGCTGGGTGATAGACTTTGGGGAGGGTATGAGCTACGGTGAGCGCTGTGAATTGTGTAAGACTGTTGAATCACAGATCTGTACTTCTGAAACAAAGAACGCAACATATTTTAAGAATAAAGGAAAACAAGGAGACAGCAGGAGTGGAAGAATGAAGGGGAGTTAGTGAGAGGGGGAGACGGACCAGGAGAGATGATGGATTCTGAAAAAAAATCCGAGGTTTCTAGAGGGGAGGTGGGTCGGTGGATTGGTTTGACGGGTGATGGTTATTAAAGAGGGCACATTCTGCATGGAGCACTGTGTGTTAGGAACAAACAATGAATCATGGGACAGTACACCAAAACAAATGATGTAGTACATGGTGATTAACAAAGCAATAAAAAACAAAGACTGTAATAAGAGATGAAGAAGGACACTATATCCTACTTAAAGGGTCTATCCAACAAGAAGATCTCACAATTGTAAATATCTATGCCCCGAACATGGGAGCATCCAATTATATAAGGCAATTAAGAAGAAAAGCAAAGAAACACATTGACCACCATACAATCATAGTGGGGGACTTTAACACCCCCCTGACTGAAATGGCCAGATCATCTAAGCAAAAGATCAACAAGGAAAGAAAGACTTTAAATGACACACTGGACCAAATGGACTTCACAGACATATTCAGAACGTTCCATCCCAATGCAACGGAATACACATTCTTCTCTAGTGCCCATGGAACATTCTCCAGAATGGATCACATCCTAGGTCACAAATCAGGTCTCAACCGGTACCCAAAGATTGGGATCATTCCCTGCACATTTTCAGACCACAATGTTTTGAAACTAGAACTCAATCACAAGAGGAGAGTCGGAAAGAACTCAAATACATGGAGGCTAAAGAGCATCCTACGAAAGAATGAATGGGTCAACCAGGAAATTAAAGAAGAATTTAAAAAGTTCATGGAAACCAATGAAAATGAAAACTCAACTGTCCAAAATCTTTGGGATACAGCCAAGGCAGTCCTGCGAGGAAAGTATATAGCAATACAAGCCTTTCTCAAGAAACAAGAAAGGTCTCAAATACACACCCAACCCTACACCTAAAGGAGCTGGAGAAAGAACGGCAAATAAAGCCTAAACCCAGCAGGAGAAGAGAAATCATGCAGTTCAGAGCAGAAATCAATGAAATAGAACCCAGAAGAACAGTAGAAGTGATCAACGGAACTAGGAGCTGGTACTTTGAAAGAATTCACAAGATTGATACACCCCTGTCCAGGCTGATCAAAAAGAAAAGAGAAATGACCCAAATCAACAAAATCATGAATGAAAGAGGAGAGATCACAAACAACACCAAAGAAATACAAACAATTATAAGAACGTAATCTGAGCAACCCTAGGGCAGCAAATTCCATAACCTGGAAGAAATGGGTGCATTCCTAGAGATGTGTCAACTAACAAAACTGACCCAGGAAGAAATAGAAAACATGAACAGTCCTATAACCACGAAGGCAATTGAAGTAGTCATCAAAAACCTCCCAAGAAACCAAAGCCCAGGGCCAGATGGTTTCCCAGGGGAATTCTATCAGACATTTAAAGAAGAATTAATACCTATTCTCCTGAAACTGTTCCAAACAATAGAAATGGAAGGAAAACTTCCAAACTCATTTATGAGGCCACCATTACCTTGATTCCAAAACCAGACAAAGATTCCATCAAAAAGGAGAATTAGAGACCAATATCCTTGATGAACATCGATGCAAAAATTCTCACCAAAATACTAGCCAAGAGGACCCAACAGTACATGAAAAGGAGTATTCACCATGACCAAGTGGGATTTATCCCTGGGCTGCAAGGCTGGTTCAACATCCGCAAATCAGTCAACGTGATTAAATACATTAACAAAAGAAAGAACGAGAATCATATGATCCTCCCAAGAGATGCAGAAAAAGCATTGGACAAAGTACAGCACCCTTTCTGGATCAAAACTCTTCAGAGTATAGGGACAGCGGGTACATACCTCAATATCATAAGAGCCATCTACGAAAACCCTACAGCGAATATCATTCTCAATGGGGAAAAGCTGAGATCTTTTCCCCTAAGGTCAGGAACGCGGCAGGGATAGCCAATCTCACCACTGCTATTCAACATAGTATTAGAAGTCCTAGCCACAGCAATCAGACAACAAAAAGTAATCCAAGGCATCCAAATCGGCAGAGAGGAAGTCAAACTCTCACTCTTTGCAGATGATATGATACTTTATGAGGAAAACCCAAAAGACTACACCCCAAAATTGCTAGAACTCACACAGCAATTCCGTCAAGTAGCAGGCTATAAAATCAATGCACAGGAATCAGTGGCATTCCTATACACCAACAACAAGACAGAAGAGAGACAAATCAAGGAGTCGATCCCATTCACAACTGCACCCAAAACCAGAAGAGACCTAGGAATATATTCATCCCAAGAGGCAAAGGATCTGTACTCAGAAAACTACAAAATACGCAGGAAAGAAATTGAAGAAGACACAAAGAAACGGAAAAACGTTCCATGCTCATGGATTGGGAGAACCAACATTGTGAAGAGGTCAATGGTATCTAGAGCAATCTACACACGCAATGCAATCCCCATCAAAATACCATCCACTTTTTTCCAGGAAATGGAACAAATACTCCTAAAATTTGAATGGAACCAGAAGAGACCCCGAATAGCCAGAGGAATATTGAGAAAGAAAAGCAAAGCTGGCGGCATCACAATTCTGGACTTCCTGCTCTATGACAAAGCTGTCATCATCAAGACAGTATGGTACTGGCACAAAAACAGACACATGGATCCATGGAACAGAATCGAGAGCCCAGAAATGGACCCTCAACTCTATGGTCAACTTATCTTTGACAGAGCAGGAAGGAATGTCCAATGGCAAAAAGAGAGTCTCTTCAACAACTGGTGTTGGGAGAATTGGACAGCCCCATGCAGAAGAATGACAGTGGACCATTTCCTGACACCACACACAAAAGTAGACTCCAAATGGTTGAAAGACCTCAATGTGAGACAGGAGTCCATCAAAATCCTAAAGGAGAACACAGGTAGCAAGCACTTCGACCTCAGCCGCAGCAACTTCTTCCTAGAAACATCACCAAAGGCACGGGAAGCCAGGGCAAAAATGAACTATTGGGATTTCATCAAGATAAAAAGCTTTGGCACAGCAAAAGAAACAGTCCACAAAACCAAAAGACAACCGACAGAATGGGAGAAATTATTTGCAAATGACCTATCAGTTAAAGGGCTACTACCCAATATGTATAAAAACTTATCAAACTCAACACCCAAAGAACAAATAATCCAATCAAGAAATAGGCAGAAGACATGAACAGACATTTTTCCAAAGAAGACATCCAAATGGCCCACAGGCACATGAAAAAGTGCTCAACACGGCTTGGCATCAGAGAAATCCAAATGAAAACCTCAATGAGATATCACCTCACACCCGTCAGAATGGCTCAAATGAACAAGTCAGGGAACGACAGAGTTTGGCGGGGATGTGGAGATAGGGGAACCCGCCGACACTGGTGGTGGGAATGCAAGCTGCTGCAACCCCTCTGGAATACAGTATGGAGGTTCCTCACACAGTTGAAATTAGAGCTACCATTCGATCCAACATTTGCACTCCTGGGTATTTACCCCAAAGATACAAATGTAGGGACCCGAAGCGGTACGTGCACCCCATTGTTTATAGCAGCAATGTCCACAATAGCCAAACTGTGGAAACAGCCAAGATGTCCATCGACAGATGAATGGATAAAGAAGAGGTGGTATATATATACACAATGGACTATTACGCAGCCATCAAAAGGAATGAGATGTTGCCATGGACAACGACGTGGATGGAACTGGAGGGTCCGACGATTAGTGAAATAAGTCAATCAGAGAAAGACATGTATCATATGACCCCACTGATATGAGGGATTCTTAATCTCAGGAACAGAGTGAGGCTTGCTGGAGTGGTCGGGGGTGGGAGGGATGGGGTGGCTGGGTGATAGACATTGGGGAGGGTATGAGCTACGGTGAGCGCTGTGAATTGTGTAAGACTGTTGAATCACAGATCTGTACTTCTGAAACAACGCAACATATTTTAAGAATAAAGGAAAAGAAGGAGACAGCAGGAGTGGAAGAATGAAGGGGAGTTAGTGAGAGGATGAGACGGACCAGGAGAGATGATGGGTTCTGAAAAAATATCTGAGGTTTCTAGAGGGGAGGTGGGTCGGGGGATTGGTTAGCCTGGTGGTGGGTATTAAAGAGGGCACATTCTCCATGGAGCACTGTGTGTTAGGAACAAACAATGAATCATGGGACACTACACCAAAACAAATGATGTACTCCATGGTGATTAACAAAGCAATAAAAAACAAAGACTGTAATAAGAGATGAAGAAGGACACTATATCCTACTTAAAGGGTCTATCCAACAAGAAGATCTCACAATTGTAAATATCTATGCCCCGAACATGGGAGCATCCAATTATATAAGGCAATTAAGAAGAAAACAAAGAAACACATTGACCACCATACAATCATAGTGGCGGACTTTAACACCCCCCCTGACTGAAATGGCCAGATCATCTAAGCAAAAGATCAACAAGGAAATAAAGACTTTAAATGACACACTGGACCAAATGGACTTCACAGACATATTCAGAACGTTCCATCCCAATGCAACGGAATACACATTCTTCTCTAGTGCCCATGGAACATTCTCCAGAATGGATCACATCCTAGGTCACAAATCAGGTCTCAACCGGGACCCAAAGATTGGGATCATTCCCTGCACATTTTCAGACCACAATGTTTTGAAACTAAAACTCAATCACAAGAGGAGAGTCGGAAAGAACTCAAATACATGGAGGCTAAAGAGCATCCTACGAAAGAATGAATGGGTCAACCAGGAAATTAAAGAAGAATTTAAAAAGTTCATGGAAACCAATGAAAATGAAATCTCAACTGTCCAAAATCTTTGGGATACAGCCAAGGCAGTCCTGCGAGGAAAGTATATAGCAATACAAGCCTTTCTCAAGAAACAAGAAAGGTCTCAAATACACACCCAACCCTACACCTAAAGGAGCTGGAGAAAGAACGGCAAATAAAGCCTAAACCCAGCAGGAGAAGAGAAATCATGCAGTTCAGAGCAGAAATCAATGAAATAGAACCCAGAAGAACAGTAGAAGTGATCAACGGAACTAGGAGCTGGTACTTTGAAAGAATTCACAAGATTGATACACCCCTGTCCAGGCTGATCAAAAAGAAAAGAGAAATGACCCAAATCAACAAAATCATGAATGAAAGAGGAGAGATCACAAACAACACCAAAGAAATACAAACAATTATAAGAACGTAATCTGAGCAACCCTAGGGCAGCAAATTCCATAACCTGGAAGAAATGGGTGCATTCCTAGAGATGTGTCAACTAACAAAACTGACCCAGGAAGAAATAGAAAACATGAACAGTCCTATAACCACGAAGGCAATTGAAGTAGTCATCAAAAACCTCCCAAGAAACCAAAGCCCAGGGCCAGATGGTTTCCCAGGGGAATTCTATCAGACATTTAAAGAAGAATTAATACCTATTCTCCTGAAACTGTTCCAAACAATAGAAATGGAAGGAAAACTTCCAAACTCATTTATGAGGCCACCATTACCTTGATTCCAAAACCAGACAAAGATCCCATCAAAAAGGAGAATTAGAGACCAATATCCTTGATGAACATCGATGCAAAAATTCTCACCAAAATACTAGCCAAGAGGACCCAACAGTACATGAAAAGGAGTATTCACCATGACCAAGTCGGATTTATCCCTGGGCTGCAAGGCTGGTTCAACATACGCAAATCAGTCAACGTGATCAAATACATTAACAAAAGAAAGAACGAGAATCATAGGATCCTCTCAATAGATGAAGAAAAAGCATTGGACAAACTACAGCACCCTTTCTGGATCAAAACTCTTCAGAGTATAGGGACAGCGGGTACACACCTCAATATCATAAGAGCCATCTACGAAAACCCTACAGCGAATATCATTCTCAATGGTGAAAAGCTGAGATCTTTTCCCCTAAGGTCAGGAACGCGGCAGGGATAGCCATTCTCACCACTGCTATTCAACATAGTATTAGAAGTCCTAGCCACAGCAATCAGACAACAAAAAGTAATCCAAGGCATCCAAATCGGCAGAGAGGAAGTCAAACTCTCACTCTTTGCAGATGATATGATACTTTATGTGGAAAACCCAAAAGACTCCACCCCAAAACTGCTAGAACTCACACAGCAATTCCGTCAAGTAGCAGGCTATAAAATCAATGCACAGGAATCAGTGGCATTCCTATACACCAACAACAAGACAGAAGAGAGACAAATCAAGGAGTCGATCCTATTCACAACTGCACTCAAAACCAGAAGAGACCTAGGAATATATTCATCCCAAGAGGCAAAGGATCTGTACTCAGAAAACTACAAAATACGCAGGAAAGAAATTGAAGAAGACACAAAGAAACGGAAAAACGTTCCATGCTCATGGATTGGGAGAACCAACATTGTGAAGAGGTCAATGCTACCTAGAGCAATCTACACATGCAATGCAATCCCCATCAAAATACCATCCACTTTTTTCCAGGAAATGGAACAAATACTCCTAAAATTTGAATGGAACCAGAAGAGACCCCGAATAGCCAGAGGAATATTGAGAAAGAAAAGCAAAGCTGGCGGCATCACAATTCTGGACTTCCAGCTCTATGACAAAGCTGTCATCATCAAGACAGTATGGTACTGGCACAAAAACAGACACATGGATCCATGGAACAGAATCGAGAGCCCAGAAATGGACCCTCAACTCTATGGTCAACTTATCTTTGACAGAGCAGGAAGGAATGTCCAATGGCAAAAAGAGAGTCTCTTCAACAACTGGTGTTGGGAGAATTGGACAGCCCCATGCAGAAGAATGACAGTGGACCATTTCCTGACACCACACACAAAAGTAGACTCCAAATGGTTGAAAGACCTCAATGTGAGACAGGAGTCCATCAAAATCCTAAAGGAGAACACAGGTAGCAAGCACTTCGACCTCAGCCGCAGCAACTTCTTCCTAGAAACATCACCAAAGGCACGGGAAGCCAGGGCAAAAATGAACTATTGGGATTTCATCAAGATAAAAACCTTTGGCACAGCAAAAGAAACAGTCCACAAAACCAAAAGACAACCGACAGAATGGGAGAAATTATTTGCAAATGACCTATCAGATAAAGGGCTACTACCCAATATGTATAAAAACTTATTTAACTCAACACCCAAAGAACAAATAATCCAATCAAGAAATAGGCAGAAGTCATGAACAGACATTTTTCCAAAGAAGACATCCAAATGGCCCACAGGCACATGAAAAAGTGCTCAACACGGCTTGGCATCAGAGAAATCCAAATGAAAACCTCAATGAGATACCACCTCACACCCGTCAGAATGGCTCAAATGAACAAGTCAGGGAACGACAGAGTTTGGCGGGGATGTGGAGATAGGGGAACCCGCCGACACTGGTGGTGGGAATGCAAGCTGCTGCAACCCCTCTGGAAAAGTGTATGGAGGTTCCTCAAACAGTTATAATTAGAGCTACCATTCGATCCAACATTTGCACTCCTGGGTATTTACCCCAAAGATACAAATGTAGGGACCCGAAGCGGTACGTGCACCCCATTGTTTATAGCAGCAATGTCCACAATAGCCAAACTGTGGAAACAGCCAAGATGTCCATCGACAGATGAATGGATAAAGAAGAGGTGGTATATATATACACAATGGACTATTACGCAGCCATCAAAAGGAATGAGATGTTGCCATGGACAACGACGTGGATGGAACTGGAGGGTCCGACGATTAGTGAAATAAGTCAATCAGAGAAAGACATGTATCATATGACCCCACTGATATGAGGGATTCTTAATCTCAGGAACAGAGTGAGGCTTGCTGGAGTGGTCGGGGGTGGGAGGGATGGGGTGGCTGGGTGATAGACATTGGGGAGGGTATGAGCTACGGTGAGCGCTGTGAATTGTGTAAGACTGTTGAATCACAGATCTGTACTTCTGAAACAACGCAACATATTTTAAGAATAAAGGAAAAGAAGGAGACAGCAGGAGTGGAAGAATGAAGGGGAGTTAGTGAGAGGATGAGACGGACCAGGAGAGATGATGGGTTCTGAAAAAAAATCTGAGGTTTCTAGAGGGGAGGTGGGTCGGGGGATTGGTTAGCCTGGTGGTGGGTATTAAAGAGGGCACATTCTCCATGGAGCACTGTGTGTTAGGAACAAACAATGAATCATGGGACACTACACCAAAACAAATGATGTACTCCATGGTGATTAACAAAGCAATAAAAAACAAAGACTGTAATAAGAGATGAAGAAGGACACTATATCCTACTTAAAGGGTCTATCCAACAAGAAGATCTCACAATTGTAAATATCTATGCCCCGAACATGGGAGCATCCAATTATATAAGGCAATTAAGAAGAAAACAAAGAAACACATTGACCACCATACAATCATAGTGGTGGACTTTAACACCCCCCCTGACTGAAATGGCCAGATCATCTAAGCAAAAGATCAACAAGGAAATAAAGACTTTAAATGACACACTGGACCAAATGGACTTCACAGACATATTCAGAACGTTCCATCCCAATGCAACGGAATACACATTCTTCTCTAGTGCCCATGGAACATTCTCCAGAATGGATCACATCCTAGGTCACAAATCAGGTCTCAACCGGGACCCAAAGATTGGGATCATTCCCTGCACATTTTCAGACCACAATGTTTTGAAACTAGAACTCAATCACAAGAGGAGAGTCGGAAAGAACTCAAATACATGGAGGCTAAAGAGCATCCTACGAAAGAATGAATGGGTCAACCAGGAAATTAAAGAAGAATTTAAAAAGTTCATGGAAACCAATGAAAATGAAAACTCAACTGTCCAAAATCTTTGGGATACAGCCAAGGCAGTCCTGCGAGGAAAGTATATAGCAATACAAGCCTTTCTCAAGAAACAAGAAAGGTCTCAAATACACACCCAACCCTACACCTAAAGGAGCTGGAGAAAGAACGGCAAATAAAGCCTAAACCCAGCAGGAGAAGAGAAATCATGCAGTTCAGAGCAGAAATCAATGAAATAGAACCCAGAAGAACAGTAGAAGTGATCAACGGAACTAGGAGCTGGTACTTTGAAAGAATTCACAAGATTGATACACCCCTGTCCAGGCTGATCAAAAAGAAAAGAGAAATGACCCAAATCAACAAAATCATGAATGAAAGAGGAGAGATCACAAACAACACCAAAGAAATACAAACAATTATAAGAACGTAATCTGAGCAACCCTAGGGCAGCAAATTCCATAACCTGGAAGAAATGGGTGCATTCCTAGAGATGTGTCAACTAACAAAACTGACCCAGGAAGAAATAGAAAACATGAACAGTCCTATAACCACGAAGGCAATTGAAGTAGTCATCAAAAACCTCCCAAGAAACCAAAGCCCAGGGCCAGATGGTTTCCCAGGGGAATTCTATCAGACATTTAAAGAAGAATTAATACCTATTCTCCTGAAACTGTTCCAAACAATAGAAATGGAAGGAAAACTTCCAAACTCATTTATGAGGCCACCATTACCTTGATTCCAAAACCAGACAAAGATCCCATCAAAAAGGAGAATTAGAGACCAATATCCTTGATGAACATCGATGCAAAAATTCTCACCAAAATACTAGCCAAGAGGACCCAACAGTACATGAAAAGGAGTATTCACCATGACCAAGTGGGATTTATCCCTGGGCTGCAAGGCTGGTTCAACATCCGCAAATCAGTCAACGTGATCAAATACATTAACAAAAGAAAGAACGAGAATCATAGGATCCTCTCAATAGATGCAGAAAAAGCATTGGACAAAGTACAGCACCCTTTCTGGATGAAAACTCTTCAGAGTATAGGGACAGCGGGTACATACCTCAATATCATAAAAGCCATCTACGAAAACGCTACAGCGAATATCATTCTCAATGGGGAAAAGCTGAGATCTTTTCCCCTAAAGTCAGCAACGCGGCAGGGATAGCCACTCTCACCACTGCTATTCAACATAGTATTAGAAGTCCTAGCCACAGCAATCAGACAACAAAAAGTAATCCAAGGCATCCAAATCGGCAGAGAGGAAGTCAAACTCTCACTCTTGGCAGATGATATGATACTTTATGTGGAAAACCCAAAAGACTCCACCCCAAAACTGCTAGAACTCACACAGCAATTCCGTCAAGTAGCAGGCTATAAAATCAATGCACAGGAATCAGTGGCATTCCTATACAACAACAACAAGACAGAAGAGAGACAAATCAAGGAGTCGATCCCATTCACAACTGCACCCAAAACCAGAAGAGACCTAGGAATATATTGAACCCAAGAGGCAAGGGATCTGTACTCAGAAAACTACAAAATACGCAGGAAAGAAATTGAAGAAGACACAAAGAAACGGAAAAACGTTCCATGCTCATGGATTGGGAGAACCAACATTGTGAAGAGGTCAATGCTACCTAGAGCAATCTACACATGCAATGCAATCCCCATCAAAATAGCATCCACTTTTTTCCACGAAATAGAACAAATAATCCTAAAATTTGAATGGAACCTGAAGAGACCCCGAGTAGCCAGAGGAATATTGAGAAAGAAAAGCAAAGCTGGCGGCATCACAATTCTGGACTTCCAGCTCTATGACAAAGCTGTCATCATCAAGACAGTATGGTACTGGCACAAAACAGACACATGGATCCATGGAACAGAATCGAGAGCCCAGTAATGGACCCTCAACTCTATGGTCAACTTATCTTTGACAGAGCAGGAAGGAATGTCCAATGGCAAAAAGAGAGTCTCTTCAACAACTGGTGTTGGGAGAATTGGACAGCCCCATGCAGAAGAATGACAGTGGACCATTTCCTGACACCACACACAGAAGTAGACGCCAAATGGTTGAAAGACCTCAATGTGAGACAGGAGTCCATCAAAATCCTAAAGGAGAACACAGGTAGCAAGCTCTTCGACCTCAGCCGCAGCAACTTCTTCCTAGAAACATCACCAAAGGCACGGGAAGCCAGGGCAAAAATGAACTATTGGGATTTCATCAAGATAAAAAGCTTTGGCGCAGCAAAAGAAACAGTCCACAAAACCAAAAGACAACCGACAGAATGGGAGAAATTATTTGCAATTGACATATCAGATAAAGGGCTACTATCCAATATGTATAAAAACTTATCAAACTCAACACCCAAAGAACAAATAATCCAATCAAGAAATAGGCAGAAGACATGAACAGACATTTCTCCAAAGAAGACATCCAAATGGCCCACAAGCACATGAAAAAGTGCTCAACACGGCTCGGCATCAGGGAAATCCAAATCAAAACCTCAATGAGATACCACTTCACACCCGTCAGAATGGCTCAAATGAACAAGTCAGGGAACGACAGAGGTTGGCGGGGATGTGGAGAAAGGGGAACCCTCCTACACTGGTGGTGGGAATGCAAGCTGGTGCAACCCCTCTGGAAAAGTGTATGGAGGTTCCTCAAACAGTTATAATTAGAGCTACCATTCGATCCAGCAATTGCACTCCTGGGTATTTACCCCAAAGATACAAATGTAGGGACCCGAAGCGGTACGTGCACCCCATTGTTTATAGCAGCAATATCCACAATAGCCAAACGGTGGAAAGAGCCAAGATGTCCATCGACAGATGAATGGATAAAGAAGAGGTGGTATATATATACACAATGGACTATTACGCAGCCATCAAAAGGAATGAGGTGTTGCCATGGACAACGACGTGGATGGAACTGGAGGGTCCGACGATTAGTGAAATGAGTCAATCAGAGAAAGACATGTATCATATGACCTCACTGATATGAGGGATTCTTAATCTCAGGAACAGAGTGAGGCTTGCTGGAGTGGTCGGGGGGGGGATGGGGTGGCTGGGTGATAGACTTTGGGGAGGGTATGAGCTACGGTGAGCGCTGTGAATTGTGTAAGACTGTTGAATCACAGATCTGTACTTCTGAAACAAAGAACGCAACATATTTTAAGAATAAAGGAAAACAAGGAGACAGCAGGAGTGGAAGAATGAAGGGGAGTTAGTGAGAGGGGGAGACGGACCAGGAGAGATGATGGATTCTGAAAAAAAATCCGAGGTTTCTAGAGGGGAGGTGGGTCGGTGGATTGGTTTGACTGGTGATGGTTATTAAAGAGGGCACATTCTCCATGGAGCACTGTGTGTTAGGAACAAACAATGAATCATGGGACAGTACACCAAAACAAATGATGTAGTACATGGTGATTAACAAAGCAATAAAAAACAAAGACTGTAATAAGAGATGAAGAAGGACACTATATTCTACTTAAAGGGTCTATCCAACAAGAAGATCTCACAATTGTAAATATCTATGCCCCGAACATGGGAGCATCCAATTATATAAGGCAATTAAGAAGAAAAGCAAAGAAACACATTGACCACCATACAATCATAGTGGGGGACTTTAACACCCCCCTGACTGAAATGGCCAGATCATCTAAGCAAAAGATCAACAAGGAAAGAAAGACTTTAAATGACACACTGGACCAAATGGACTTCACAGACATATTCAGAACGTTCCATCCCAATGCAACGGAATACACATTCTTCTCTAGTGCCCATGGAACATTCTCCAGAATGGATCACATCCTAGGTCACAAATCAGGTCTCAACCGGTACCCAAAGATTGGGATCATTCCCTGCACATTTTCAGACCACAATGTTTTGAAACTAGAACTCAATCACAAGAGGAGAGTCGGAAAGAACTCAAAAACATGGAGGCTAAAGAGCATCCTACGAAAGAATGAATGGGTCAACCAGGAAATTAAAGAAGAATTTAAAAAGTTCATGGAAACCAATGAAAATGAAAACTCAACTGTCCAAAATCTTTGGGATACAGCCAAGGCAGTCCTGCGAGGAAAGTATATAGCAATACAAGCCTTTCTCAAGAAACAAGAAAGGTCTCAAATACACACCCAACCCTACACCTAAAGGAGCTGGAGAAAGAACGGCAAATAAAGCCTAAACCCAGCAGGAGAAGAGAAATCATGCAGTTCAGAGCAGAAATCAATGAAATAGAACCCAGAAGAACAGTAGAAGTGATCAACGGAACTAGGAGCTGGTACTTTGAAAGAATTCACAAGATTGATACACCCCTGTCCAGGCTGATCAAAAAGAAAAGAGAAATGACCCAAATCAACAAAATCATGAATGAAAGAGGAGAGATCACAAACAACACCAAAGAAATACAAACAATTATAAGAACGTAATCTGAGCAACCCTAGGGCCGCAAATTCCATAACCTGGAAGAAATGGGTGCATTCCTAGAGATGTGTCAACTAACAAAACTGACCCAGGAAGAAATAGAAAACATGAACAGTCCTATAACCACGAAGGCAATTGAAGTAGTCATCAAAAACCTCCCAAGAAACCAAAGCCCAGGGCCAGATGGTTTCCCAGGGGAATTCTATCAGACATTTAAAGAAGAATTAATACCTATTCTCCTGAAACTGTTCCAAACAATAGAAATGGAAGGAAAACTTCCAAACTCATTTATGAGGCCACCATTACCTTGATTCCAAAACCAGACAAAGATCCCATCAAAAAGGAGAATTAGAGACCAATATCCTTGATGAACATCGATGCAAAAATTCTCACCAAAATACTAGCCAAGAGGACCCAACAGTACATGAAAAGGAGTATTCACCATGACCAAGTGGGATTTATCCCTGGGCTGCAAGGCTGGTTCAACATCCGCAAATCAGTCAACGTGATCAAATACATTAACAAAAGAAAGAACGAGCATCATATGATCCTCTCAATAGATGCAGAAAAAGCATTGGACAAAGTACAGCACCCTTTCTGGATCAAAACTCTTCAGAGTATAGGGACAGCGGGTACATACCTCAATATCATAAAAGCCATCTACGAAAACCCTACAGCGAATATCATTCTCAATGGGGAAAAGCTGAGATCTTTTCCCCTAAGGTCAGGAACGCGGCAGGAATAGCCAATCTCACCACTGCTATTCAACATATTATTAGAAGTCCTAGCCACAGCAATCAGACAACAAAAAGTAATCCAAGGCATCCAAATCGGCAGAGAGGAAGTCAAACTCTCACTCTTTGCAGATGATATGAAACTTTATGTGGAAAACCCAAAAGACTCCACCCCAAAACTGCTAGAACTCACACAGCAATTCCGTCAAGTAGCAGGCTATAAAAGCAATGCACATGAATCAGTGGCATTCCTATACAACAACAACAAGACAGAAGAGAGACAAATCAAGGAGTCGATCCCATTCACAACTGCACCCAAAACCAGAAGAGACCTAGGAATATATTGAACCCAAGAGGCAAGGGATCTGTACTCAGAAAACTACAAAATACGCAGGAAAGAAATTGAAGAAGACACAAAGAAACGGAAAAACGTTCCATGCTCATGGATTGGGAGAACCAACATTGTGAAGAGGTCAATGCTACCTAGAGCAATCTACACATGCAATGCAATCCCCATCAAAATAGCATCCACTTTTTTCCACGAAATGGAACAAATAATCCTAAAATTTGAATGGAACCTGAAGAGACCCCGAGTAGCCAGAGGAATATTGAGAAAGAAAAGCAAAGCTGGCGGCATCACAATTCTGGACTTCCAGCTCTATGACAAAGCTGTCATCATCAAGACAGTATGGTACTGGCACAAAAACAGACACATGGATCCATGGAACAGAATCGATAGCCCAGAAATGGACCCTCAACTCTATGGTCAACTTATCTTTGACAGAGCAGGAAGGAATATCCAATGGCAAAAAGAGAGTCTCTTCAACAACTGGTGTTGGGAGAATTGGACAGCTCCATGCAGAAGAATGACACTGGACCATTTCCTGACACCACACACAGAAGTAGACGCCAAATGGTTGAAAGACCTCAATGTGAGACAGGAGTCCATCAAAATCCTAAAGGAGAACACAGGTAGCAAGCTCTTCGACCTCAGCCGCAGCAACTTCTTCCTAGAAACATCACCAAAGGCACGGGAAGCCAGGGCAAAAATGAACAATTGGGATTTCATCAAGATAAAAAGCTTTGGCACAGCAAAAGAAACAGTCCACAAAACCAAAAGACAACCGACAGAATGGGAGAAATTATTTGCAAATGACATATCAGATAAAGGGCTACTATCCAATATGTATAAAAACTTATCAAACTCAACAACCAAAGAACAAATAATCCAATCAAGAAATAGGCAGAAGACATGAACAGACATTTTTCCAAAGAAGACATCCAAATGGCCCACAGGCACATGAAAAAGTGCTCAACACGGCTCGGCATCAGGGAAATCCAAATCAAAACCTCAATCAGATACCACCTCACACCCGTCAGAATGGCTCAAATGAACAAGTCAGGGAACGACAGAGGTTGGCGGGGATGTGGAGAAAGGGGAACCCTCCTACACTGGTGGTGGGAATGCAAGCTGGTGCAACCCCTCTGGAAAAGTGTATGGAGGTTCCTCAAACAGTTATAATTAGAGCTACCATTCGATCCAGCAATTGCACTCCTGGGTATTTACCCCAAAGATACAAATGTAGGGACCCGAAGCGGTACGTGCACCCCATTGTTTATAGCAGCAATATCCACAATAGCCAAACGGTGGAAAGAGCCATGATGTCCATCGACAGATGAATGGATAAAGAAGAGGTGGTATATATATACACAATGGACTATTACGCAGCCATCAAAAGGAATGAGTTGTTGCCATGGACAACGACGTGGATGGAACTGGAGGGTCCGACGATTAGTGAAATAAGTCAATCAGAGAAAGACATGTATCATATGACCTCACTGATATGAGGGATTCTTAATCTCAGGAACAGAGTGAGGCTTGCGGGAGTGGTCGGGGGGGGGGATGGGGTGGCTGGGTGATAGACATTGGGGAGGGTATGACCTACGGTGAGCGCTGTGAATTGTGTAAGACTGTTGAATCACAGATCTGTACTTCTGAAACAAATAACGCAACATATTTTAAGAATAAAGGAAAACAAGGAGACAGCAGGAGAGGAAGAATGAAGGGGAGTTAGTGAGAGGGGGAGACGGACCAGGAGAGATGATGGATTCTGAAAAAAAATCCGAGGTTTCTAGAGGGGAGGTGGGTCGGTGGATTGGTTTGACTGGTGATGGTTATTAAAGAGGGCACATTGTGCATGGAGCACTGTGTGTTAGGAACAAACAATGAATCATGGGACAGTACACCAAAACAAATGATGTAGTACATGGTGATTAACAAAGCAATAAAAAACAAAGACTGTAATAAGAGATGAAGAAGGACACTATATCCTACTTAAAGGGTCTATCCAACAAGAAGATCTCACAATTGTAAATATCTATGCCCCGAACATGGGAGCATCCAATTATATAAGGCAATTAAGAAGAAAAGCAAAGAAACACATTGACCACCATACAATCATAGTGGGGGACTTTAACACCCCCCTGACTGAAATGGCCAGATCATCTAAGCAAAAGATCAACAAGGAAAGAAAGACTTTAAATGACACACTGGACCAAATGGACTTCACAGACATATTCAGAACGTTCCATCCCAATGCAACGGAATACACATTCTTCTCTAGTGCCCATGGAACATTCTCCAGAATGGATCACATCCTAGGTCACAAATCAGGTCTCAACCGGTACCCAAAGATTGGGATCATTCCCTGCACATTTTCAGACCACAATGCTTTGAAACTAGAACTCAATCACAATAGGAGAGTCGGAAAGAACTCAAATACATGGAGGCTAAAGAGCATCCTACGAAAGAATGAATGGGTCAACCAGGAAATTAAAGAAGAATTTAAAAAGTTCATGGAAACCAATGAAAATGAAAACTCAACTGTCCAAAATCTTTGGGATACAGCCAAGGCAGTCCTGCGAGGAAAGTATATAGCAATACAAGCCTTTCTCAAGAAACAAGAAAGGTCTCAAATACACACCCAACCCTACACCTAAAGGAGCTGGAGAAAGAACGGCAAATAAAGCCTAAACCCAGCAGGAGAAGAGAAATCATGCAGTTCAGAGCAGAAATCAATGAAATAGAACCCAGAAGAACAGTAGAAGTGATCAACGGAACTAGGAGCTGGTACTTTGAAAGAATTCACAAGATTGATACACCCCTGTCCAGGCTGATCAAAAAGAAAAGAGAAATGACCCAAATCAACAAAATCATGAATGAAAGAGGAGAGATCACAAACAACACCGAAGAAATACAAACAATTATAAGAACGTAATCTGAGCAACCCTAGGGCAGCAAATTCCATAACCTGGAAGAAATGGGTGCATTCCTAGAGATGTGTCAACTAACAAAACTGACCCAGGAAGAAATAGAAAACATGAACAGTCCTATAACCACGAAGGCAATTGAAGTAGTCATCAAAAACCTCCCAAGAAACCAAAGCCCAGGGCCAGATGGTTTCCCAGGGGAATTCTATCAGACATTTAAAGAAGAATTAATACCTATTCTCCTGAAACTGTTCCAAACAATAGAAATGGAAGGAAAACTTCCAAACTCATTTATGAGGCCACCATTACCTTGATTCCAAAACCAGACAAAGATCCCATCAAAAAGGAGAATTAGAGACCAATATCCTTGATGAACATCGATGCAAAAATTCTCACCAAAATACTAGCCAAGAGGACCCAACAGTACATGAAAAGGAGTATTCACCATGACCAAGTGGGATTTATCCCTGGGCTGCAAGGCTGGTTCAACATCCGCAAATCAGTCAACGTGATCAAATACATTAACAAAAGAAAGAACGAGAATCATACGATCCTCTCAATAGATGCAGAAAAAGCATTGGACAAAGTACAGCACCCTTTCTGGATCAAAACTCTTCAGAGTATAGGGACAGCGGGTACATACCTCAATATCATAAGAGCCATCTACGAAAACCCTACAGCGAATATCATTCTCAATGGGGAAAAGCTGAGATCTTTTCCCCTAAGGTCAGGAACGTGGCAGGGATAGCCAATCTCACCACTGCTATTCAACATAGTATTAGAAGTCCTAGCCACAGCAATCAGACAACAAAAAGTAATCCAAGGCATCCAAATCGGCAGAGAGGAAGTCAAACTCTCACTCTTTGCAGATGACATGATACTTTATGTGGAAAACCCAAAAGACTCCACCCCAAAACTGCTAGAACTCACACAGCAATTCCGTCAAGTAGCAGGCTATAAAATCAATGCACAGGAATCAGTGGCATTCCTATACACCAACAACAAGACAGAAGAGAGACAAATCAAGGAGTCGATCCCATTCACAACTGCACCCAAAACCAGAAGAGACCTAGGAATATATTCATCCCAAGAGGCAAAGGATCTGTACCCAGAAAACTACAAAATACGCAGGAAAGAAATTGAAGAAGACACAAAGAAACGGAAAAACGTTCCATGCTCATGGATTGGGAGAACCAACATTGTGAAGAGGTCAATGCTACCTAGAGCAATCTACACATGCAATGCAATCCCCATCAAAATACCATCCACTTTTTTCCAGGAAATGGAACAAATACTCCTAAAATTTGAATGGAACCAGAAGAGACCCCGAATAGCCAGAGGAATATTGAGAAAGAAAAGCAAAGCTGGCGGCATCACAATTCTGGACTTCCAGCTCTATGACAAAGCTGTCATCATCAAGACAGTATGGTACTGGCACAAAAACAGACACATGGATCCATGGAACAGAATCGAGAGCCCAGAAATGGACCCTCAACTCTATGGTCAACTTATCTTTGACAGAGCAGGAAGGAATGTCCAATGGCAAAAAGAGAGTCTCTTCAACAACTGGTGTTGGGAGAATTGGACAGCCCCATGCAGAAGAATGACAGTGGACCATTTCCTGACACCACACACAAAAGTAGACTCCAAATGGTTGAAAGACCTCAATGTGAGACAGGAGTCCATCAAAATCCTAAAGGAGAACACAGGTAGCAAGCACTTCGACCTCAGCCGCAGCAACTTCTTCCTAGAAACATCACCAAAGGCACGGGAAGCCAGGGCAAAAATGAACTATTGGGATTTCATCAAGATAAAAAGCTTTGGCACAGCAAAAGAAACAGTCCACAAAACCAAAAGACAACCGACAGAATGGGAGAAATTATTTGCAAATGACCTATCAGATAAAGGGCTACTACCCAATATGTATAAAAACTTATCAAACTCAACACCCAAAGAACAAATAATCCAATCAAGAAATAGGCAGAAGACATGAACAGACATTTTTCCAAAGAAGACATCCAAATGGCCCACAGGCACATGAAAAAGTGCTCAACACGGCTCGGCATCAGGGAAATCCAAATCCAAACCTCAATGAGATACCACCTCACACCCGTCAGAATGGCTCAAATGAACAATTCAGGGAACGACAGAGTTTGGCGGGGATGTGGAGATAGGGGAACCCGCCGACACTGGTGGTGGGAATGAAAGCTGCTGCAACCCCTCTGGAAAACAGTATGGAGGTTCCTCACACAGTTGAAATTAGAGCTACCATTCGATCCAACATTTGCACTCCTGGGTATTTACCGCAAAGATACAAATGTAGGGACCCGAAGCGGTACGTGCACCTCATTGTTTATAGCAGCAATGTCCACAATAGCCAAACTGTGGAAACAGCCAAGATGTCCATCGACAGATGAATGGATAAAGAAGAGGTGGTATATATATACACAATGGACTATTACGCAGCCATCAAAAGGAATGAGATGCTGCCATGGACAACGACGTGGATGGAAGTGGAGGGTCCGACGATTAGTGAAATAAGTCAATCAGAGAAAGACATGTATCATATGACCCCACTGATATGAGGGATTCTTAATCTCAGGAACAGAGTGAGGCTTGCTGGAGTGGTCGGGGGTGGGAGGGATGGGGTGGCTGGGTGATAGACATTGGGGATGGTATGAGCTACGGTGAGCGCTGTGAATTGTGTAAGACTGTTGAATCACAGATCTGTACTTCTGAAACAACGCAACATATTTTAAGAATAAAGGAAAAGAAGGATATAGCAGGAGTGGAAGAATGAAGGGGTGTTAGTGAGAGGATGACACGGACCAGGAGAGATGATGGGTTCTGAAAAAAAATCTGAGGTTTCTAGAGGGGAGGTAGTTCGGGGGATTGGTTAGTGTGGTGGTGGGTATTAAAGAGGGCACATTCTCCATGGAGCACTGTGTGTTAGGAACAAACAATGAATCATGGGACACTACACCAAAACAAATGATGTACTCCATGGTGATTAACAAAGCAATAAAAAACAAAGACTGTAATAAGAGATGAAGAAGGACACTATATCCTACTTAGTGGGTCTATCCAACAAGAAGATCTCACAATTGTAAATATCTATGCCCCGAACATGGGAGCATCCAATTATATAAGGCAATTAAGAAGAAAAGCAAAGAAACACATTGACCACCATACAATCATAGTGGGGGACTTTAACACCCCCCTGACTGAAATGGCCAGATCATCTAAGCAAAAGATCAACAAGGAAAGAAAGACTTTAAATGACACACTGGACCAAATGGACTTTACAGACATATTCAGAACGTTCCATCCCAATGCAACGGAATACACATTCTTCTCTAGTGCCCATGGAACATTCTCCAGAATGGATCACATCCTAGGTCACAAATCAGGTCTCAACCGGTACCCAAAGATTGGGATCATTCCCTGCACATTTTCAGACCACAATGCTTTGAAACTAGAACTCAATCACAAGAGGAGAGTCGGAAAGAACTCAAATACATGGAGGCTAAAGAGCATCCTACGAAAGAATGAATGGGTCAACCAGGAAATTAAAGAAGAATTTAAAAAGTTCATGGAAACCAATGAAAATGAAAACTCAACTGTCCAAAATCTTTGGGATACAGCCAAGGCAGTCCTGCGAGGAAAGTATATAGCAATACAAGCCTTTCTCAAGAAACAAGAAAGGTCTCAAATACACACCCAACCCTACACCTAAAGGAGCTGGAGAAAGAACGGCAAATAAAGCCTAAACCCAGCAGGAGAAGAGAAATCATGCAGTTCAGAGCAGAAATCAATGAAATAGAACCCAGAAGAACAGTAGAAGTGATCAACGGAACTAGGAGCTGGTACTTTGAAAGAATTCACAAGATTGATACACCCCTGTCCAGGCTGATCAAAAAGAAAAGAGAAATGACCCAAATCAACAAAATCATGAATGAAAGAGGAGAGATCACAAACAACACCAAAGAAATACAAACAATTATAAGAACGTAATCTGAGCAACCCTAGGGCAGCAAATTCCATAACCTGGAAGAAATGGGTGCATTCCTAGAGATGTGTCAACTAACAAAACTGACCCAGGAAGAAATAGAAAACATGAACAGTCCTATAACCACGAAGGCAATTGAAGTAGTCATCAAAAACCTCCCAAAAAACCAAAGCCCAGGGCCAGATGGTTTCCCAGGGGAATTCTATCAGACATTTAAAGAAGAATTAATACCTATTCTCCTGAAACTGTTCCAAACAATAGAAATGGAAGGAAAACTTCCAAACTCATTTATGAGGCCACCATTACCTTGATTCCAAAACCAGACAAAGATCCCATCAAAAAGGAGAATTAGAGACCAATATCCTTGATGAACATCGATGCAAAAATTCTCACCAAAATACTAGCCAAGAGGACCCAACAGTACATGAAAAGGAGTATTCACCATGACCAAGTGGGATTTATCCCTGAGCTGCAAGGCTGGTTCAACATCCGCAAATCAGTCAACGTGAACAAATACATTAACAAAAGAAAGAACGAGAATCATATGATCCTCCCAAGTGATGCAGAAAAAGCATTGGACAAAGTACAGCACCCTTTCTGGATCAAAACTCTTCAGAGTATAGGGACAGCGGGTACATACCTCAATATCATAAAAGCCATCTACGAAAACGCTACAGCGAATATCATTCTCAATGGGGAAAAGCTGAGATCTTTTCCCCTAAAGTCAGCAACGCGGCAGGGATAGCCACTCTCACCACTGCTATTCAAAATAGTATTAGAAGTCTTAGCCACAGCAATCAGACAACAAAAAGTAATCCAAGGCATCCAAATCGGCAGAGAGGAAGTCAAACTCTCACTCTTGGCAGATGATATGATACTTTATGTGGAAAACCCAAAAGACTCCACCCCAAAACTGCTAGAACTCACACAGCAATTCCGTCAAGTAGCAGGCTATAAAATCAATGCACAGGAATCAGTGGCATTCCTATACAACAACAACAAGACAGAAGAGAGACAAATCAAGGAGTCGATCCCATTCACAACTGCACCCAAAACCAGAAGAGATCTAGGAATATATTGAACCCAAGAGGCAAGGGATCTGTACTCAGAAAACTACAAAATACGCAGGAAAGAAATTGAAGAAGACACAAAGAAACGGAAAAACTTTCCATGCTCATGGATTGGGAGAACCAACATTGTGAAGAGGTCAATGCTACCTAGAGCAATCTACACATGCAATGCAATCCCCATCAAAATAGCATCCACTTTTTTCCACGAAATGGAACAAATAATCCTAAAATTTGAATGGAACCTGTAGAGACCCCGAGTAGCCAGAGGAATATTGAGAAAGAAAAGCAAAGCTGGCGGCATCACAATTCTGGACTTCCAGCTCTATGACAAAGCTGTCATCATCAAGACAGTATGGTACTGGCACAAAAACAGACACATGGATCCATGGAACAGAATCGAGAGCCCAGAAATGGACCCTCAACTCTATGGTCAACTTATCTTTGACAGAGCAGGAAGGAATGTCCAATGGCAAAAAGAGAGTCTCTTCAACAACTGGTGTTGGGAGAATTGGACAGCCCCATGCAGAAGAATGACACTGGACCATTTCCTGACACCACACACAGAAGTAGACGCCAAATGGTTGAAAGACCTCAATGTGAGACAGGAGTCCATCAAAATCCTAAAGGAGAACACAGGTAGCAAGCTCTTCGACCTCAGCCGCAGCAACTTCTTCCTAGAAACATCACCAAAGGCACGGGAAGCCAGGGCAAAAATGAACTATTGGGATTTCATCAAGATAAAAAGCTTTGGCACAGCAAAAGAAACAGTCCACAAAACCAAAAGACAACCGACAGAATGGGAGAAATTATTTGCAAATGACCTATCAGATAAAGGGCTACTATCCAATATGTATAAAAACTTATCAAACTCAACACCCAAAGAACAAATAATCCAATCAAGAAATAGGCAGAAGACATGAACAGACATTTTTCCAAAGAAGACATCCAAATGGCCCACAGGCAAATGAAAAAGTGCTCAACACGGCTCGGCATCAGGGAAATCCAAATCAAAACCTCAATGAGATACCACCTCACACCCGTCAGAATGGCTCAAATGAACAAGTCAGGGAACGACAGAGGTTGGCGGGGATGTGGAGAAAGGGGAACCCTCCTACACTGGTGGTGGGAATGCAAGCTGGTGCAACCCCTCTGGAAAAGTGTATGGAGGTTCCTCAAACAGTTATAATTAGAGCTACCATTCGATCCAGCAATTGCACTCCTGGGTATTTACTCCAAAGATACAAATGTAGGGACCCGAAGCGGTACGTGCACCCCATTGTTTATAGCAGCAATATCCACAATAGCCAAACGGTGGAAAGAGCCAAGATGTCCATCGACAGATGAATGGATAAAGAAGAGGTGGTATATATATACACAATGGACTATTACGCAGCCATCAAAAGGAATGAGGTGTTGCCATGGACAACGACGTGGATGGAACTGGAGGGTCCGACGATTAGTGAAATGAGTCAATCAGAGAAAGACATGTATCATATGACCTCACTGATATGAGGGATTCTTAATCTCAGGAACAGAGTGAGGCTTGCTGGAGTGGTCGGGGTGGGGATGGGGTGGCTGGGTGATAGACTTTGGGGAGGGTATGAGCTACGGTGAGCGCTGTGAATTGTGTAAGACTGTTGAATCACAGATCTGTACTTCTGAAGCAAATAACGCAACATATTTTAAGAATAAAGGAAAAGAAGGAGACAGCAGGAGTGGAAGAATGAAGGGGAGTTAGTGAGAGGATGAGACGGACCAGGAGAGATGATGGATTCTGAAAAAAAATCCGAGGTTTCTAGAGGGGAGGTGGGTCGGTGGATTGGTTTGACTGGTGATGGTTATTAAAGAGGGCACATTCTGCATGGAGCACTGTGTGTTAGGAACAAACAATGAATCATGGGACAGTACACCAAAACAAATGATGTAGTACATGGTGATTAACAAAGCAATAAAAAACAAAGACTGTAATAAGAGATGAAGAAGGACACTATATCCTACTTAAAGGGTCTATCCAACAAGAAGATCTCACAATTGTAAATATCTATGCCCCGAACATGGGAGCATCCAATTATATAAGGCAATTAAGAAGAAAAGCAAAGAAACACATTGACCACCATACAATCATAGTGGGGGACTTTAACACCCCCCTGACTGAAATGGCCAGATCATCTAAGCAAAAGATCAACAAGGAAAGAAAGACTTTAAATGACACACTGGACCAAATGGACTTCACAGACATATTCAGAACGTTCCATCCCAATGCAACGGAATACACATTCTTCTCTAGTGCCCATGGAACATTCTCCAGAATGGATCACATCCTAGGTCACAAATCAGGTCTCAACCGGTAGCCAAAGATTGGGATCATTCCCTGCACATTTTCAGACCACAATGCTTTGAAACTAGAACTCAATCACAAGAGGAGAGTCGGAAAGAACTCAAATACATGGAGGCTAAAGAGCATCCTACGAAAGAATGAATGGGTCAACCAGGAAATTAAAGAAGAATTTAAAAAGTTCATGGAAACCAATGAAAATGAAAACTCAACTGTCCAAAATCTTTGGGATACAGCCAAGGCAGTCCTGCGAGGAAAGTATATAGCAATACAAGCCTTTCTCAAGAAACAAGAAAGGTCTCAAATACACACCCAACCCTACACCTAAAGGAGCTGGAGAACGAACGGCAAATAAAGCCTAAACCCAGCAGGAGAAGAGAAATCATGCAGTTCAGAGCAGAAATCAATGAAATAGAACCCAGAAGAACAGTAGAAGTGATCAACGGAACTAGGAGCTGGTACTTTGAAAGAATTCACAAGATTGATACACCCCTGTCCAGGCTGATCAAAAAGAAAAGAGAAATGACCCAAATCAACAAAATCATGAATGAAAGAGGAGAGATCACAAACAACACCAAAGAAATACAAACAATTATAAGAACGTAATCTGAGCAACCCTAGGGCAGCAAATTCCATAACCTGGAAGAAATGGGTGCATTCCTAGAGATGTGTCAACTAACAAAACTGACCCAGGAAGAAATAGAAAACATGAACAGTCCTATAACCACGAAGGCAATTGAAGTAGTCATCAAAAACCTCCCAAGAAACCAAAGCCCAGGGCCAGATGGTTTCCCAGGGGAATTCTATCAGACATTTAAAGAAGAATTAATACCTATTCTCCTGAAACTGTTCCAAACAATAGAAATGGAAGGAAAACTTCCAAACTCATTTATGAGGCCACCATTACCTTGATTCCAAAACCAGACAAAGATCCCATCAAAAAGGAGAATTAGAGACCAATATCCTTGATGAACATCGATGCAAAAATTCTCACCAAAATACTAGCGAAGAGGACCCAACAGTACATGAAAAGGAGTATTCACCATGACCAAGTGGGATTTATCCCTGGGCTGCAAGGCTGGTTCAACATCCGCAAATCAGTCAACGTGATCAAATACATTAACAAAAGAAAGAACGAGAATCATATGATCCTCCCAAGAGATGCAGAAAAAGCATTGGACAAAGTACAGCACCCTTTCTGGATCAAAACTCTTCAGAGTATAGGGACAGCGGGTACATACCTCAATATCATAAAAGCCATCTACGAAAACCCTACAGCGAATATCATTCTCAATGGGGAAAAGCTGAGATCTTTTCCCCTAAGGTCAGCAACGCGGCAGGGATAGCCACTCTCACCACTGCTATTCAACATAGTATTAGAAGTCCTAGCCACAGCAATCAGACAACAAAAAGTAATCCAAGGCATCCAAATCGGCCGAGAGGAAGTCAAACTCTCACTCTTTGCAGATGATATGATACTTTATGTGGAAAACCCAAAAGACTCCACCCCAAAACTGCTAGAACTCACACAGCAATTCCGTCAAGTAGCAGGCTATAAAATCAATGCACAGGAATCAGTGGCATTCCTATACACCAACAACAAGACAGAAGAGATACAAATCAAGGAGTCGATCCCATTCACAACTGCACCCAAAACCAGAAGAGACCTAGGAATATATTGAACCCAAGAGGCAAAGGATCTGTACTCAGAAAACTGCAAAATACGCAGGAAAGAAATTGAAGAAGACACAAAGAAACGGAAAAACGTTCCATGCTCATGGTTTGGGAGAACCAACATTGTGAAGAGGTCAATGCTACCTAGAGCAATCTACACATGGAATGCAATCCCCATCAAAAGAGCATCCACTTTTTCCACGAAATGGAACAAATAATCCTAAAATTTGAATGGAACGTGAAGAGACCCCGAGTAGCCAGAGGAATATTGAGAAAGAAAAGCAAAGCTGGCGGCATCACAATTCTGGACTTCCAGCTCTATGACAAAGCTGTCATCATCAAGACAGTATGGTACTGGCACAAAAACAGACACATGGATCCATGGAACAGAATAGAGAGCCCAGAAATGGACCCTCAACTCTATGGTCAACTTATCTTTGACAGAGCAGGAAGGAATGTCCAATGGCAAAAAGAGAGTCTCTTCAACAACTGGTGTTGGGAGAATTGGACAGCCCCATGCAGAAGAATGACACTGGACCATTTCCTGACACCACACACAGAAGTAGACGCCAAATGGTTGAAAGACCTCATTGTGAGACAGGAGTCCATCAAAATACTAAAGGAGAACACAGGTAGCAAGCTCTTCGACCTCAGCCGCAGCAACTTCTTCCTAGAAACATCACCAAAGGCACGGGAAGCCAGGGCAAAAATGAACTATTGGGATTTCATCAAGATAAAAAGCTTTGGCACAGCAAAAGAAACAGTCCACAAAACCAAAAGACAACCGACAGAATGGGAGAAATTATTTGCAAATGACATATCAGATAAAGGGCTACTACCCAATATGTATAAAAACTTATCAAACTCAACACCCAAAGAACAAATAATCCAATCAAGAAATAGGCAGAAGACATGAACAGACATTTTTCCAAAGAAGACATCCAAATGGCCCACAGGCACATGAAAAAGTGCTCAACACGGCTCGGCATCAGGGAAATCCAAATCAAAACCTCAATGAGATACCACCTCACACCCGTCAGAATGGCTCAAATGAACAAGTCAGGGAACGACAGAGGTTGGCGGGGATGTGGAGAAAGGGGAACCCTCCTACACTGGTGGTGGGAATGCAAGCTGGTGCAACCCCTCTGGAAAAGTGTATGGAGGTTCCTCAAACAGTTGAAATTAGAGCTACCATTCGATCCAACAATTGCACTCCTTGGTATTTACCCCAAAGATACAAATGTAGGGACCCGAAGCGGTACGTGCACCCCATTGTTTATAGCAGCAATATCCACAATAGCCAAACGGTGGAAAGAGCCAAGATGTCCATCGACAGATGAATGGATAAAGAAGAGGTGGTATATATATACACAATGGACTATTACGCAGCCATCAAAAGGAATGAGGTGTTGCCATGGACAACGACGTGGATGGAACTGGAGGGTCCGACGATTAGTGAAATGAGTCAATCAGAGAAAGACATGTATCATATGACCTCACTGATATGAGGGATTCTTAATCTCAGGAACAGAGTGAGGCTTGCTGGAGTGGTCGGGGGGGGGGATGGGGTGGCTGGGTGATAGACTTTGGGGAGGGTATGAGCTACGGTGAGCGCTGTGAATTGTGTAAGACTGTTGAATCACAGATCTGTACTTCTGAAACAAATAACGCAACATATTTTAAGAATAAAGGAAAACAAGGAGACAGCAGGAGTGGAAGAATGAAGGTGAGTTAGTGAGAGGGGGAGACGGACCAGGAGAGATGATGGATTCTGAAAAAAAATCCGAGGTTTCTAGAGGGGAGGTGGGTCGGTGGATTGGTTTGACTGGTGATGTTTATTAAAGAGGGCACATTCTGCATGGAGCACTGTGTGTTAGGAACAAACAATGAATCATGGGACAGTACACCAAAACAAATGATGTAGTACATGGTGATTAACAAAGCAATAAAAAACAAAGACTGTAATAAGAGATGAAGAAGGACACTATATCCTACTTAAAGGGTCTATCCAACAAGAAGATCTCACAATTGTAAATATCTATGCCCCGAACATGGGAGCATCCAATTATATAAGGCAATTAAGAAGAAAAGCAAAGAAACACATTGACCACCATACAATCATAGTGGGGGACTTTAACACCCCCCTGACTGAAATGGCCAGATCATCTAAGCAAAAGATCAACAAGGAAATAAAGACTTTAAATGACACACTGGACCAAATGGACTTCACAGACATATTCAGAACGTTCCATCCCAATGCAACGGAATACACATTCTTCTCTAGTGCCCATGGAACATTCTCCAGAATGGATCACATCCTAGGTCACAAATCAGGTCTCAACCGGTACCCAAAGATTGGGATCATTCCCTGCACATTTTCAGACCACAATGCTTTGAAACTAGAACTCAATCACAAGAGGAGAGTCGGAAAGAACTCAAATACATGGAGGCTAAAGAGCATCCTACGAAAGAATGAATGGGTCAACCAGGAAATTAAAGAAGAATTTAAAAAGTTCATGGAAACCAATGAAAATGAAAACTCAACTGTCCAAAATCTTTGGGATACAGCCAAGGCAGTCCTGCGAGGAAAGTATATAGCAATACAAGCCTTTCTCAAGAAACAAGAAAGGTCTCAAATACACACCCAACCCTACACCTAAAGGAGCTGGAGAAAGAACGGCAAATAAAGCCTAAACCCAGCAGGAGAAGAGAAATCATGCAGTTCAGAGCAGAAATCAATGAAATAGAACCCAGAAGAACAGTAGAAGTGATCAACGGAACTAGGAGCTGGTACTTTGAAAGAATTCACAAGATTGATACACCCCTGTCCAGGCTGATCAAAAAGAAAAGAGAAATGACCCAAATCAACAAAATCATGAATGAAAGAGGAGAGATCACAAACAACACCAAAGAAATACAAACAATTATAAGAACGTAATCTGAGCAACCCTAGGGCAGCAAATTCCATAACCTGGAAGAAATGGGTGCATTCCTAGAGATGTGTCAACTAACAAAACTGACCCAGGAAGAAATAGAAAACATGAACAGTCCTATAACCACGAAGGCAATTGAAGTAGTCATCAAAAACCTCCCAAGAAACCAAAGCCCAGGGCCAGATGGTTTCCCAGGGGAATTCTATCAGACATTTAAAGAAGAATTAATACCTATTCTCCTGAAACTGTTCCAAACAATAGAAATGGAAGGAAAACTTCCAAACTCATTTATGAGGCCACCATTACCTTGATTCCAAAACCAGACAAAGATCCCATCAAAAAGGAGAATTAGAGACCAATATCCTTGATGAACATCGATGCAAAAATTCTCACCAAAATACTAGCCAAGAGGACCCAACAGTACATGAAAAGGAGTATTCACCATGACCAAGTGGGATTTATCCCTGGGCTGCAAGGCTGGTTCAACATCCGCAAATCAGTCAACGTGATCAAATACATTAACAAAAGAAAGAACGAGAATCATATGATCCTCCCAGGAGATGCAGAAAAAGCATTGGACAAAGTACAGCACCCTTTCTGGATCAAAACTCTTCAGAGTATAGGGACAGCGGGTACATACCTCAATATCATAAAAGCCATCTACGAAAACCCTACAGCGAATATCATTCTCAATGGGGAAAAGCTGAGATCTTTTCCCCTAAGGTCAGCAACGCGGCAGGGATAGCCACTCTCACCACTGCTATTCAACATAGTATTAGAAGTCCTAGCCACAGCAATCAGACAACAAAAAGTAATCCAAGGCATCCAAATCGGCCGAGAGGAAGTCAAACTCTCACTCTTTGCAGATGATATGATACTTTATGTGGAAAACCCAAAAGACTCCACCCCAAAACTGCTAGAACTCACACAGCAATTCCGTCAAGTAGCAGGCTATAAAATCAATGCACAGGAATCAGTGGCATTCCTATACACCAACAACAAGACAGAAGAGAGACAAATCAAGGAGTCGATCCCATTCACAACTGCACCCAAAACCAGAAGAGACCTAGGAATATATTCATCCCAAGAGGCAAAGGATCTGTACTCAGAAAACTGCAAAATACGCAGGAAAGAAATTGAAGAAGACACAAAGAAACGGAAAAACGTTCCATGCTCATGGTTTGGGAGAACCAACATTGTGAAGAGGTCAATGCTACCTAGAGCAATCTACACATGCAATGCAATCCCCATCAAAAGAGCATCCACTTTTTCCACGAAATGGAACAAATAATCCTAAAATATGAATGGAACGTGAAGAGACCCCGAGTAGCCAGAGGAATATTGAGAAAGAAAAGCAAAGCTGGCGGCATCACAATTCTGGACTTCCAGCTCTATGACAAAGCTGTCATCATCAAGACAGTATGGTACTGGCACAAAAACAGACACATGGATCCATGGAACAGAATCGAGAGCCCAGAAATGGACCCTCAACTCTATGGTCAACTTATCTTTTACAGAGCAGGAAGGAATGTCCAATGGCAAAAAGAGAGTCTCTTCAACAACTGGTGTTGGGAGAATTGGACAGCCCCATGCAGAAGAATGACACTGGACCATTTCCTGACACCACACACAGAAGTAGACGCCAAATGGTTGAAAGACCTCATTGTGAGACAGGAGTCCATCAAAATCCTAAAGGAGAACACAGGTAGCAAGCTCTTCGACCTCAGCCGCAGCAACTTCTTCCTAGAAACATCACCAAAGGCACGGGAAGCCAGGGCAAAAATGAACTATTGGGATTTCATCAAGATAAAAAGCTTTGGCACAGCAAAAGAAACAGTCCACAAAACCAAAAGACAACCGACAGAATGGGAGAAATTATTTGCAAATGACATATCAGATAAAGGGCTACTACCCAATATGTATAAAAACTTATCAAACTCAACACCCAAAGAACAAATAATCCAATCAAGAAATAGGCAGAAGACATGAACAGATATTTTTCCAAAGAAGACATCCAAATGGCCCACAGGCACATGAAAAAGTGCTCAACACGGCTCGGCATCAGGGAAATCCAAATCAAAACCTCAATGAGATACCACCTCACACCCGTCAGAATGGCTCAAATGAACAAGTCAGGGAACGACAGAGGTTGGCGGGGATGTGGAGAAAGGGGAACACTCCTACACTGGTGGTGGGAATGCAAGCTGGTGCAACCCCTCTGGAAAAGTGTATGGAGGTTCCTCAAACAGTTATAATTAGAGCTACCATTCGATCCAGCAATTGCACTCCTGGGTATTTACCCCAAAGATACAAATGTAGGGACCCGAAGCGGTACGTGCACCCCATTGTTTATAGCAGCAATATCCACAATAGCCAAACGGTGGAAAGAGCCAAGATGTCCATCGACAGATGAATGGATAAAGAAGAGGTGGTATATATATACACAATGGACTATTACGCAGCCATCAAAAGGAATGAGGTGTTGCCATGGACAACGACGTGGATGGAACTGGAGGGTCCGACGATTAGTAAAATGAGTCAATCAGAGAAAGACATGTATCATATGACCTCACTGATATGAGGGATTCTTAATCTCAGGAACAGAGTGAGGCTTGCTGGAGTGGTCGGGGGGGGGGGAATGGGGTGGCTGGGTGATAGACTTTGGGGAGGGTATGAGCTACGGTGAGCGCTGTGAATTGTGTAAGACTGTTGAATCACAGATCTGTACTTCTGAAACAAATAACGCAACATATTTTAAGAATAAAGGAAAACAAGGAGAGAGCAGGAGTGGAAGAATGAAGGGGAGTTAGTGAGAGGGGGAGACGGACCAAGAGAGATGATGGATTCTGAAAAAAAATCCGAGGTTTCTAGAGGGGAGGTGGGTCGGTGGATTGGTTTGACTGGTGATGGTTATTAAAGAGGGCACATTGTGCATGGAGCACTGTGTGTTAGGAACAAACAATGAATCATGGGACAGTACACCAAAACAAATGATGTAGTACATGGTGATTAACAAAGCATTAAAAAACAAAGACTGTAATAAGAGATGAAGAAGGACACTATATCCTACTTAAAGGGTCTATCCAACAAGAAGATCTCACAATTGTAAATATCTATGCCCCGAACATGGGAGCATCCAATTATATAAGGCAATTAAGAAGAAAAGCAAAGAAACACATTGACCACCATACAATCATAGTGGGGGACTTTAACACCCCCCTGACTGAAATGGCCAGATCATCTAAGCAAAAGATCAACAAGGAAAGAAAGACTTTAAATGACACACTGGACCAAATGGACTTCACAGACATATTCAGAACGTTCCATCCCAATGCAACGGAATACACATTCTTCTCTAGTGCCCATGGAACATTCTCCAGAATGGATCACATCCTAGGTCACAAATCAGGTCTCAACCGGTACCCAAAGATTGGGATCATTCCCTGCACATTTTCAGACCACAATGCTTTGAAACTAGAACTCAATCACAAGAGGAGAGTCGGAAAGAACTCAAATACATGGAGGCTAAAGAGCATCCTACGAAAGAATGAATGGGTCAACCAGGAAATTAAAGAAGAATTTAAAAAGTTCATGGAAACCAATGAAAATGAAAACTCAACTGTCCAAAATCTTTGGGATACAGCCAAGGCAGTCCTGCGAGGAAAGTATATAGCAATACAAGCCTTTCTCAAGAAACAAGAAAGGTCTCAAATACACACCCAACCCTACACCTAAAGGAGCTGGAGAAAGAACGGCAAATAAAGCCTAAACCCAGCAGGAGAAGAGAAATCATGCAGTTCAGAGCAGAAATCAATGAAATAGAACCCAGAAGAACAGTAGAAGTGATCAACGGAACTAGGAGCTGGTACTTTGAAAGAATTCACAAGATTGATACACCCCTGTCCAGGCTGATCAAAAAGAAAAGAGAAATGACCCAAATCAACAAAATCATGAATGAAAGAGGAGAGATCACAAACAACACCAAAGAAATACAAACAATTATAAGAACGTAATCTAAGCAACCCTAGGGCAGCAAATTCCATAACCTGGAAGAAATGGGTGCATTCCTAGAGATGTGTCAACTAACAAAACTGACCCAGGAAGAAATAGAAAACATGAACAGTCCTATAACCACGAAGGCAATTGAAGTAGTCATCAAAAACCTCCCAAGAAACCAAAGCCCAGGGCCAGATGGTTTCCCAGGGGAATTCTATCAGACATTTAAAGAAGAATTAATACCTATTCTCCTGAAACTGTTCCAAACAATAGAAATGGAAGGAAAACTTCCAAACTCATTTATGAGGCCACCATTACCTTGATTCCAAAACCAGACAAAGATCCCATCAAAAAGGAGAATTAGAGACCAATATCCTTGATGAACATCGATGCAAAAATTCTCACCAAAATACTAGCCAAGAGGACCCAACAGTACATGAAAAGGAGTATTCACCATGACCAAGTGGGATTTATCCCTGGGCTGCAAGGCTGGTTCAACATCCGCAAATCAGTCAACGTGATCAAATCCATTAACAAAAGAAAGAACGAGAATCATATGATCCTCCCAAGAGATGCAGAAAAAGCATTGGACAAAGTACAGCAAACTTTCTGGATCAAACCTCTTCAGAGTATAGGGACAGCGGGTACATACCTCAATATCATAAAAGCCATCTACGAAAACCCTACAGCGAATATCATTCTCAATGGGGAAAAGCTGAGATCTTTTCCCCTAAGGTCAGCAACGCGGCAGGGATAGCCACTCTCACCACTGCTATTCAACATAGTATTAGAAGTCCTAGCCACAGCAATCAGACAACAAAAAGTAATCCAAGGCATCCAAATCGGCAGAGAGGAAGTCAAACTCTCACTCTTTGCAGATGATATGATACTTTATGTGGAAAACCCAAAAGACTCCACCCCAAAACTGCTAGAACTCACACAGCAATTCCGTCAAGTAGCAGGCTATAAAATCAATGCACAGGAATCAGTGGCATTCCTATACACCAACAACAAGACAGAAGAGAGACAAATCAAGGAGTCGATCCCATTCACAACTGCACCCAAAACCAGAAGAGACCTAGGAGTATATTGAACCCAAGAGGCAAAGGATCTGTACTCAGAAAACTGCAAAATACGCAGGAAAGAAATTGAAGAAGACACAAAGAAACGGAAAAACGTTCCATGCTCATGGATTGGGAGAACCAACATTGTGAAGAGGTCAATGCTACCTAGAGCAATCTACACACGCAATGCAATCCCCATCAAAATAGCATCCACTTTTTCCACGAAATGGAACAAATAATCCTAAAATTTGAATGGAACGTGAAGAGACCCCGAGTAGCCAGAGGAATATTGAGAAAGAAAAGCAAAGCTGGCGGCATCACAATTCTGGACTTCCAGCTCTATGACAAAGCTGTCATCATCAAGACAGTATGGTACTGACACAAAAACAGACACATGGATCCATGGAACAGAATCGAGAGCCCAGAAATGGACCCTCAACTCTATGATCAACTTATCTTTGACAGAGCAGGAAGGAATGTCGAATGGCAAAAAGAGAGTCTCTTCAACAACTGGTGTTGGGAGAATTGGACAGCCCCATGCAGAAGAATGACACTGGACCATTTCCTGACACCACACACAGAAGTAGACGCCAAATGGTTGAAAGACCTCAATGTGAGACAGGAGTCCATCAAAATCCTAAAGGAGAACACAGGTAGCAAGCTCTTCGACCTCAGCCGCAGCAACTTCTTCCTAGAAACATCACCAAAGGCACGGGAAGCCAGGGCAAAAATGAACTATTGGGATTTCATCAAGATAAAAAGCTTTGGCGCAGCAAAAGAAACAGTCCACAAAACCAAAAGACAACCGACAGAATGGGAGAAATTATTTGCAAATGACATATCAGATAAAGGGCTACTATCCAATATGTATAAAAACTTATCAAACTCAACACCCAAAGAACAAATAATCCAATCAAGAAATAGGCAGAAGACATGAACAGACATTTTTCCAAAGAAGACATCCAAATGGCCAACAGGCACATGAAAAAGTGCTCAACACGTCTCGGCATCAGGGAAATCCAAATCAAAACCTCAATGAGATACCACCTCACACCCGTCAGAATGGCTCAAATGAACAAGTCAGGGAACGACAGAGGTTGGCGGGGATGTGGAGAAAGGGGAACCCTCCTACACTGGTGGTGGGAATGCAAGCTGGTGCAACCCCTCTGGAAAAGTGTATGGAGGTTCCTCAAACAGTTATAATTAGAGCTACCATTCGATCCAGCAATTGCACTCCTGGGTATTTACCCCAAAGATACAAATGTAGGGACCCGAAGCGGTACGTGCACCCCATTGTTTATAGCAGCAATATCCACAATAGCCAAACGGTGGAAAGAGCCAAGATGTCCATCGACAGATGAATGGATAAAGAAGAGGTGGTATATATATACACAATGGACTATTACGCAGCCATCAAAAGGAATGAGGTGTTGCCATGGACAACGACGTGGATGGAACTGGAGGGTCCGACGATTAGTGAAATGAGTCAATCAGAGAAAGACATGTATCATATGACCTCACTGATATGAGGGATTCTTAATCTCAGGAACAGAGTGAGGCTTGCTGGAGTGGTCGGGGGGGGGGGGATGGGGTGGCTGGGTGATAGACTTTGGGGAGGGTATGAGCTACGGTGAGCGCTGTGAATTGTGTAAGACTGTTGAATCACAGATCTGTACTTCTGAAACAAAGAACGCAACATATTTTAAGAATAAAGGAAAACAAGGAGACAGCAGGAGTGGAAGAATGAAGGGGAGTTAGTGAGAGGGGGAGACGGACCAGGAGAGATGATGGATTCTGAAAAAAAATCCGAGGTTTCTAGAGGGGAGGTGGGTCGGTGGATTGGTTTGACTGGTGATGGTTATTAAAGAGGGCACATTCTGCATGGAGCACTGTGTGTTAGGAACAAACAATGAATCATGGGACAGTACACCAAAACAAATGATGTAGTACATGGTGATTAACAAAGCAATAAAAAACAAAGACTGTAATAAGAGATGAAGAAGGACACTATATCCTACTTAAAGGGTCTATCCAACAAGAAGATCTCACAATTGTAAATATCTATGCCCCGAACTTGGGAGCATCCAATTATATAAGGCAATTAAGAAGAAAAGCAAAGAAACACATTGACCACCATACAATCATAGTGGGGGACTTTAACACCCCCCTGACTGAAATGGCCAGATCATCTAAGTAAAAGATCAACAAGGAAAGAAAGACTTTAAATGACACACTGGACCAAATGGACTTCACAGACATATTCAGAACGTTCCATCCCAATGCAACGGAATACACATTCTTCTCTAGTGCCCATGGAACATTCTCCAGAATGGATCACATCCTAGGTCACAAATCAGGTCTCAACCGGTACCCAAAGATTGGGATCATTCCCTGCACATTTTCAGACCACAATGCTTTGAAACTAGAACTCAATCACAAGAGGAGAGTCGGAAAGAACTCAAATACATGGAGGCTAAAGAGCATCCTACGAAAGAATGAATGGGTCAACCAGGAAATTAAAGAAGAATTTAAAAAGTTCATGGAAACCAATGAAAATGAAAACTCAACTGTCCAAAATCTTTGGGATACAGCCAAGGCAGTCCTGCGAGGAAAGTATATAGCAATACAAGCCTTTCTCAAGAAACAAGAAAGGTCTCAAATACACACCCAACCCTACACCTAAAGGAGCTGGAGAAAGAACGGCAAATAAAGCCTAAACCCAGCAGGAGAAGAGAAATCATGCAGTTCAGAGCAGAAATCAATGAAATAGAACCCAGAAGAACAGTAGAAGTGATCAACGGAACTAGGAGCTGGTACTTTGAAAGAATTCACAAGATTGATACACCCCTGTCCAGGCTGATCAAAAAGAAAAGAGAAATGACCCAAATCAACAAAATCATGAATGAAAGAGGAGAGATCACAGACAACACCAAAGAAATACAAACAATTATAAGAACGTAATCTGAGCAACCCTAGGGCAGCAAATTCCATAACCTGGAAGAAATGGGTGCATTCCTAGAGATGTGTCAACTAACAAAACTGACCCAGGAAGAAATAGAAAACATGAACAGTCCTATAACCACGAAGGCAATTGAAGTAGTCATCAAAAACCTCCCAAGAAACCAAAGCCCAGGGCCAGATGGTTTCCCAGGGGAATTCTATCAGACATTTAAAGAAGAATTAATACCTATTCTCCTGAAACTGTTCCAAACAATAGAAATGGAAGGAAAACTTCCAAACTCATTTATGAGGCCACCATTACCTTGATTCCAAAACCAGACAAAGATCCCATCAAAAAGGAGAATTAGAGACCAATATCCTTGATGAACATCGATGCAAAAATTCTCACCAAAATACTAGCCAAGAGGACCCAACAGTACATGAAAAGGAGTATTCACCATGACCAAGTGGGATTTATCCCTGGGCTGCAAGGCTGGTTCAACATCCGCAAATCAGTCAACGTGATCAAATACATTAACAAAAGAAAGAACGAGAATCATATGATCCTCCCAAGAGATGCAGAAAAAGCATTGGACAAAGTACAGCACCCTTTCTGGATCAAAACTCTTCAGAGTATAGGGACAGCGGGTACATACCTCAATATCATAAGAGCCATCTACGAAAACCCTACAGCGAATATCATTCTCAATGGGGAAAAGCTGAGATCTTTTCCCCTAAGGTCAGGAACGCGGCAGGGATAGCCAATCTCACCACTGCTATTCAACATAGTATTAGAAGTCCTAGCCACAGCAATCAGACAACAAAAAGTAATCCAAGGCATCCAAATCGGCAGAGAGGAAGTCAAACTCTCACTCTTTGCAGATGATATGATACTTTATGAGGAAAACCCAAAAGACTCCACCCCAAAATTGCTAGAACTCACACAGCAATTCCGTCAAGTAGCAGGCTATAAAATCAATGCACAGGAATCAGTGGCATTCCTATACACCAACAACAAGACAGAAGAGATACAAATCAAGGAGTCGATCCCATTCACAACTGCACCCAAAACCAGAAGAGACCTAGGAATATATTCATCCCAAGAGGCAAAGGATCTATACTCAGAAAACTACAAAATACGCAGGAAAGAAATTGAAGAAGACACAAAGAAACGGAAAAACGTTCCATGCTCATGGATTGGGAGAACCAACATTGTGAAGAGGTCAATGGTATCTAGAGCAATCTACACACGCAATGCAATCCCCATCAAAATACCATCCACTTTTTTCCAGGAAATGGAACAAATACTCCTAAAATTTGAATGGAACCAGAAGAGACCCCAAATAGCCAGAGGAATATTGAGAAAGAAAAGCAAAGCTGGCGGCATCACAGTTCTGGACTTCCAGCTCTATGACAAAGCTGTCATCATCAAGACAGTATGGTACTGGCACAAAAACAGACACATGGATCCATGGAACAGAATTGAGAGCCCAGAAATGGACCCTCAACTCTATGGTCAACTTATCTTTGACAGAGCAGGAAGGAATGTCCAATGGCAAAAAGAGAGTCTCTTCAACAACTGGTGTTGGGAGAATTGGACAGCCCCATGCAGAAGAATGACAGTGGACCATTTCCTGACACCACACACAAAAGTAGACTCCAAATGGTTGAAAGACCTCAATGTGAGACAGGAGTCCATCAAAATCCTAAAGGAGAACACAGGTAGCAAGCACTTCGACCTCAGCCGCAGCAACTTCTTCCTAGAAACATCACCAAAGGCACGGGAAGCCAGGGCAAAAATGAACTATTGGGATTTCATGAAGATAAAAAGCTTTGGCACAGCAAAAGAAACAGTCCACAAAACCAAAAGACAACCGACAGAATGGGAGAAATTATTTGCAAATGACCTATCAGTTAAAGGGCTACTACCCAATATGTATAAAAACTTATCAAACTCAACACCCAAAGAACAAATAATCCAATCAAGAAATAGGCAGAAGACATGAACAGACATTTTTCCAAAGAAGACATCCAAATGGCCCACAGGCACATGAAAAAGTGCTCAACACGGCTTGGCATCAGAGAAATCCAAATGAAAACCTCAATGAGATACCACCTCACACCCGTCAGAATGGCTCAAATGAACAAGTCAGGGAACGACAGAGTTTGGCGGGGATGTGGAGATAGGGGAACCCGCCGACACTGGTGGTGGGAATGCAAGCTGCTGCAACCCCTCTGGAAAACAGTATGGAGGTTCCTCACACAGTTGAAATTAGAGCTACCATTCGATCCAACATTTGCACTGCTGGGTATTTACCCCAAAGATACAAATGTAGGGACCCGAAGCGGTACGTGCACCCCATTGTTTATAGCAGCAATGTCCACAATAGCCAAACTGTGGAAACAGCCAAGATGTCCATCGACAGATGAATGGATAAAGAAGAGGTGGTATATATATACACAATGGACTATTACGCAGCCATCAAAAGGAATGAGATGTTGCCATGGACAACGACGTGGATGGAACTGGAGGGTCCGACGATTAGAGAAATAAGTCAATCAGAGAAAGACATGTATCATATGACCCCACTGATATGAGGGATTCTTAATCTCAGGAACAGAGTGAGGCTTGCTGGAGTGGTCGGGGGTGGGAGGGATGGGGTGGCTGGGTGATAGACATTGGGGAGGGTATGAGCTACGGTGAGCGCTGTGAATTGTGTAAGACTGTTGAATCACAGATCTGTACTTCTGAAACAACGCAACATATTTTAAGAATAAAGGAAAAGAAGGAGACAGCAGGAGTGGAAGAATGAAGGGGAGTTAATGAGAGGATGAGACGGACCAGGAGAGATGATGGGTTCTGAAAAAAAATCTGAGGTTTCTAGAGGGGAGGTGGGTCGGGGGATTGGTTAGCCTGGTGGTGGGTATTAAAGAGGGCACATTCTCCATGGAGCACTGTGTTAGGAACAAACAATGAATCATGGGACACTACACCAAAACAAATGATGTACTCCATGGTGATTAACAAAGCAATAAAAAACAAAGACTGTAATAAGAGATGAAGAAGGACACTATATCCTACTTAATGGGTCTATCCAACAAGAAGATCTCACAATTGTAAATATCTATGCCACAAACATGGGAGCATCCAATTATATAAGGCAATTAAGAAGAAAAGCAAAGAAACACATTGACCACCATACAATCATAGTGGGGGACTTTAACACCCCCCTGACTGAAATGGCCAGATCATCTAAGCAAAAGATCAACAAGGAAAGAAAGACTTTAAATGACACACTGGACCAAATGGACTTCACAGACATATTCAGAACGTTCCATCCCAATGCAACGGAATACACATTCTTCTCTAGTGCCCATGGAACATTCTCCAGAATGGATCACATCCTAGGTCACAAATCAGGTCTCAACCGGTACCCAAAGATTGGGATCATTCCCTGCACATTTTCAGACCACAATGCTTTGAAACTAGAACTCAATCACAAGAGGAGAGTCGGAAAGAACTCAAATACATGGAGGCTAAAGAGCATCCTACGAAAGAATGAATGGGTCAACCAGGAAATTAAAGAAGAATTTAAAAAGTTCATGGAAACCAATGAAAATGAAAACTCAACTGTCCAAAATCTTTGGGATACAGCCAAGGCAGTCCTGCGAGGAAAGTATATAGCAATACAAGCCTTTCTCAAGAAACAAGAAAGGTCTCAAATACACACCCAACCCTACACCTAAAGGAGCTGGAGAAAGAACGGCAAATAAAGCCTAAACCCAGCAGGAGAAGAGAAATCATGCAGTTCAGAGCAGAAATCAATGAAATAGAACCCAGAAGAACAGTAGAAGTGATCAACGGAACTAGGAGCTGGTACTTTGAAAGAATTCACAAGATTGATACACCCCTGTCCAGGCTGATCAAAAAGAAAAGAGAAATGACCCAAATCAACGAAATCATGAATGAAAGAGGAGAGATCACAAACACCACCAAAGAAATACAAACAATTATAAGAACGTAATCTGAGCAACCCTAGGGCAGCAAATTCCATAACCTGGAAGAAATGGGTGCATTCCTAGAGATGTGTCAACTAACAAAACTGACCCAGGAAGAAATAGAAAACATGAACAGTCCTATAACCACGAAGGCAATTGAAGTAGTCATCAAAAACCTCCCAAGAAACCAAAGCCCAGGGCCAGATGGTTTCCCAGGGGAATTCTATCAGACATTTAAAGAAGAATTAATACCTATTCTCCTGAAACTGTTCCAAACAATAGAAATGGAAGGAAAACTTCCAAACTCATTTATGAGGCCACCATTACCTTGATTCCAAAACCAGACAAAGATCCCATCAAAAAGGAGAATTAGAGACCAATATCCTTGATGAACATCGATGCAAAAATTCTCACCAAAATACTAGCCAAGAGGACCCAACAGTACATGAAAAGGAGTATTCACCATGACCAAGTGGGATTTATCCCTGGGCTGCAAGGCTGGTTCAACATCCGCAAATCAGTCAACGTGATCAAATACATTAACAAAAGAAAGAACGAGAATCATATGATCCTCCCAAGAGATGCAGAAAAAGCATTGGACAAAGTACAGCAACCTTTCTGGATCAAAACTCTTCAGAGTATAGGGACAGCGGGTACATACCTCAATATCATAAAAGCAATCTACGAAAACGCTACAGCGAATATCATTCTCAATGGGGAAAAGCTGAGATCTTTTCCCCTAAAGTCAGCAACGCGGCAGGGATAGCCATTCTCACCACTGCTATTCAACATAGTATTAGAAGTCCTAGCCACAGCAATCAGACAACAAAAAGTAATCCAAGGCATCCAAATCGGCAGAGAGGAAGTCAAACTCTCACTCTTGGCAGATGATATGATACTTTATGTGGAAAACCCAAAAGACTCCACCCCAAAACTGCTAGAACTCACACAGCAATTCCGTCAAGTAGCAGGCTATAAAATCAATGCACAGGAATCAGTGGCATTCCTATACACCAACAACAAGACAGAAGAGAGACAAATCAAGGAGTCGATCCCATTCACAACTGCACCCAAAACCAGAAGAGACCTAGGAATATATTGAACCCAAGAGGCAAGGGATCTGTACTCAGAAAACTACAAAATACGCAGGAAAGAAATTGAAGAAGAGACAAAGAAACGGAAAAACGTTCCATGCTCATGGATTGGGAGAACCAACATTGTGAAGAGGTCAATGCTACCTAGAGCAATCTACACATGCAATGCAATCCCCATCAAAATACCATCCACTTTTTTCCACGAAATGGAACAAATAATCCTAAAATTTGAATGGAACCTGAAGAGACCCCGAGTAGCCAGAGGAATATTGAGAAAGAAAAGCAAAGCTGGCGGCATCACAATTCTGGACTTCCAGCTCTATGACAAAGCTGTCATCATCAAGACAGTATGGTACTGGCACAAAAACAGACACATGGATCCATGGAACAGAATCGAGAGCCCAGAAATGGACCCTCAACTCTATGGTCAACTTATCTTTGACAGAGCAGGAAGGAATGTCCAATGGCAAAAAGAGAGTCTCTTCAACAACTGGTGTTGGGAGAATTGGACAGCCCCATGCAGAAGAATGACACTGGACCATTTCCTGACACCACACACAGAAGTAGACGCCAAATGGTTGAAAGACCTCAATGTGAGACAGGAGTCCATCAAAATCCTAAAGGAGAACACAGGTAGCAAGCTCTTCGACCTCAGCCGCAGCAACTTCTTCCTAGAAACATCACCAAAGGCACGGGAAGCCAGGGCAAAAATGAACTATTGGGATTTCATCAAGATAAAAAGCTTTGGCACAGCAAAAGAAACAGTCCACAAAACCAAAAGACAACCGACAGAATGGGAGAAATTATTTGCAAATGACCTATCAGATAAAGGGCTACTATCCAATATGTATAAAAACTTATCAAACTCAACACCCAAAGAACAAATAATCCAATCAAGAAATAGGCAGAAGACATGAACAGACATTTTTCCAAAGAAGACATCCAAATGGCCCACAGGCACATGAAAAAGTGCTCAACACGGCTCGGCATCAGGGAAATCCAAATCAAAACCTCAATCAGATACCACCTCACACCCGTCAGAATGGCTCAAATGAACAAGTCAGGGAACGACAGAGGTTGGCGGGGATGTGGAGAAAGGGGAACCCTCCTACACTGGTGGTGGGAATGCAAGCTGGTGCAACCCCTCTGGAAAAGTGTATGGAGGTTCCTCAAACAGTTATAATTAGAGCTACCATTCGATCCAGCAATTGCACTCCTGGGTATTTACCCCAAAGATACAAATGTAGGGACCCGAAGCGGTACGTGCACCCCATTGTTTATAGCAGCAATATCCACAATAGCCAAACGGTGGAAAGAGCCAAGATGTCCATCGACAAATGAATGGATAAAGAAGAGGTGGTATATATATACACAATGGACTATTACGCAGCCATCAAAAGGAATGAGGTGTTGCCATGGACAACGACGTGGATGGAACTGGAGGGTCCGACGATTAGTGAAATAAGTCAATCAGAGAAAGACATGTATCATATGACCTCACTGATATGAGGGATTCTTAATCTCAGGAACAGAGTGAGGCTTGCTGGAGTGGTCGGGGGGGGGATGGGGTGGCTGGGTGATAGACTTTTGGGAGGGTATGAGCTACGGTGAGCGCTGTGAATTGTGTAAGACTGTTGAATCACAGATCTGTACTTCTGAAACAAATAACGCAACATATTTTAAGAATAAAGGAAAACAAGGAGACAGCAGGAGAGGAAGAATGAAGGGGAGTTAGTGAGAGGGGGAGACGGACCAGGAGAGATGATGGATTCTGAAAAAAAATCCGAGGTTTCTAGAGGGGAGGTGGGTCGGTGGATTGGTTTGACTGGTGATGGTTATTAAAGAGGGCACATTCTGCATGGAGCACTGTGTGTTAGGAACAAACAATGAATCATGGGACACTACACCAAAACAAATGATGTAGTACATGGTGATTAACAAAGCAATAAAAAACAAAGACTGTAATAAGAGATGAAGAAGGACACTATATCCTACTTAAAGGGTCTATCCAACAAGAAGATCTCACAATTGTAAATATCTATGCCCCGAACATGGGAGCATCCAATTATATAAGGCAATTAAGAAGAAAAGCAAAGAAACACATTGACCACCATACAATCATAGTGGGGGACTTTAACACCCCCCTGACTGAAATGGCCAGATCATCTAAGCAAAAGATCAACAAGGAAATAAAGACTTTAAATGACACACTGGACCAAATGGACTTCACAGACATATTCAGAACGTTCCATCCCAATGCAACGGAATACACTTTCTTCTCTAGTGCCCAAGGAACATTCTCCAGAATGGATCACATCCTAGGTCATAAATCAGGTCTCAACCGGTACCCAAAGATTGGGATCATTCCCTGCACATTTTCAGACCACAATGCTTTGAAACTAGAATTCAATCACAAGAGGAAAGTGGGAAAGAACTCAAATACATGGAGGCTAAAGAGCATCCTACGAAAGAATGAATGGGTCAACCAGGAAATTAAAGAAGAATTTAAAAAGTTCATGGAAACCAATGAAAATGAAAACTCAACTGTCCAAAATCTTTGGGATACAGCCAAGGCAGTCCTGCGAGGAAAGTATATAGCAATACAAGCCTTTCTCAAGAAACAAGAAAGGTCTCAAATACACACCCAACCCTACACCTAAAGGAGCTGGAGAAAGAACGGCAAATAAAGCCTAAACCGAGCAGGAGAAGAGAAATCATGCAGTTCAGAGCAGAAATCAATGAAATAGAACCCAGAAGAACAGTAGAAGTGATCAACGGAACTAGGAGCTGGTACTTTGAAAGAATTCACAAGATTGATACACCCCTGTCCAGGCTGATCAAAAAGAAAAGAGAAATGACCCAAATCAACAAAATCATGAATGAAAGAGGAGAGATCACAAACAACACCAAAGAAATACAAACAATTATAAGAACGTAATCTGAGCAACCCTAGGGCAGCAAATTCCATAACCTGGAAGAAATGGGTGCATTCCTAGAGATGTGTCAACAAACAAAACTGACCCAGGAAGAAATAGAAAACATGAACAGTCCTATAACCACGAAGGCAACTGAAGTAGTCATCAAAAACCTCCCAAGAAACCAAAGCCCAGGGCCAGATGGTTTCCCAGGGGAATTCTATCAGACATTTAAAGAAGAATTAATACCTATTCTCCTGAAACTGTTCCAAACAATAGAAATGGAAGGAAAACTTCCAAACTCATTTATGAGGCCACCATTACCTTGATTCCAAAACCAGACAAAGATCCCATCAAAAAGGAGAATTAGAGACCAATATCCTTGATGAACATCGATGCAAAAATTCTCACCAAAATACTAGCCAAGAGGACCCAACAGTACATGAAAAGGAGTATTCACCATGACCAAGTGGGATTTATCCCTGGGCTGCAAGGCTGGTTCAACATCCGCAAATCAGTCATTGTGATCAAATACATTAACAAAAGAAAGAACGAGAATCATATGATCCTCCCAAGAGATGCAGAAAAAGCATTGGACAAAGTACAGCAACATTTTCTGGATCAAAACTCTTCAGAGTATAGGGACAGCGGGTACATACCTCAATGTCATAAAAGCCATCTACGAAAACGCTACAGCGAATATCATTCTCAATGGGGAAAAGCTGAGATCTTTTCCCCTAAAGTCAGCAACGCGGCAGGGATAGCCACTCTCACCACTGCTCTTCAACATAGTATTAGAAGTCCTAGCCACAGCAATCAGACAACAAAAAGTAATCCAAGGCATCCAAATCGGCAGAGAGGAAGTCAAACTCTCACTCTTTGCAGATGATATGATACTTTATGTGGAAAACCCAAAAGACTCCACCCCAAAACTGCTAGAACTCACACAGCAATTCCGTCAAGTAGCAGGCTATAAAATCAATGCACAGGAATCAGTGGCATTCCTATACACCAACAACAAGACAGAAGAGAGACAAATCAAGGAATCGATCCCATTCACAACTGCACCCAAAACCAGAAGAGACCTAGGAATATATTCATCCCAAGAGGCAAAGGATCTGTACTCAGAAAACTACAAAATACGCAGGAAAGAAATTGAAGAAGACACAAAGAAACGGAAAAACGTTCCATGCTCATGGATTGGGAGAACCAACATTGTGAAGAGGTCAATGCTACCTAGAGCAATCTACACATGCAATGCAATCCCCATCAAAATACCATCTACTTTTTTCCAGGAAATGGAACAAATACTCCTAAAATTTGAATGGAACCAGAAGAGACCCCGAATAGCCAGAGGAATATTGAGAAAGAAAAGCAAACCTGGCGGCATCACAATTCTGGACTTCCAGCTCTATGACAAATCTGTCATCATCAAGACAGTATGGTACTGGCACAAAAACAGACACATGGAACCATGGAACAGAATCGAGAGCCCAGAATTGGACCCTCAACTCTATGGTCAACTTATCTTTGACAGAGCAGGAAGGAATGTCCAATGGCAAAAAGAGAGTCTCTTCAACAACTGGTGTTGGGAGAATTGGACAGCCCCATGCAGAAGAATGACAGTGGACCATTTCCTGACACCACACACAAAAGTAGACTCCAAATGGTTGAAAGACCTCAATGTGAGACAGGAGTCCATCAAAATCCTAAAGGAGAACACAGGTAGCAAGCACTTCGACCTCAGCCGCAGCAACTTCTTCCTAGAAACATCACCAAAGGCACGGGAAGCCAGGGCAAAAATGAACTATTGGGATTTCATCAAGATAAAAAGCTTTGGACAGCAAAAGAAACAGTCCACAAAACCAAAAGACAACCGACAGAATGGGAGAAATTATTTGCAAATGACCTATCAGATAAAGGGCTACTACCCAATATGTATACAAACTTATCAAACTCAACACCCAAAGAACAAATAATCCAATCAAGAAATAGGCAGAAGACATGAACAGACATTTTTCCAAAGAAGACATCCAAATGGCCCACAGGCACATGAAAAAGTGCTCAACACGGCTTGGCATCAGAGAAATCCAAATGAAAACCTCAATGAGATACCACCTCACACCCGTCAGAATGGCTCAAATGAACAAGTCAGGGAACGACAGAGTTTGGCGGGGATGTGGAGATAGGGGAACCCGCCGACACTGGTGGTGGGAATGAAAGCTGCTGCAACCCCTCTGGAAAACAGTATGGAGGTTCCTCACACAGTTGAAATTAGAGCTACCATTCGATCCAACATTTGCACTCCTGGGTATTTACCCCAAAGATACAAATGTAGGGACCCGAAGCGGTACGTGCACCTCATTGTTTATAGCAGCAATGTCCACAATAGCCAAACTGTGGAAACAGCCAAGATGTCCATCGACAGATGAATGGATAAAGAAGAGGTGGTATATATATACACAATGGACTATTACGCAGCCATCAAAAGGAATGAGATGCTGCCATGGACAACGACGTGGATGGAAGTGGAGGGTCCGACGATTAGTGAAATAAGTCAATCAGAGAAAGACATGTATCATATGACCCCACTGATATGAGGGATTCTTAATCTCAGGAACAGAGTGAGGCTTGCTGGAGTGGTCGGGGGTGGGAGGGATGGGGTGGCTGGGTGATAGACATTGGGGAGGGTATGAGCTACGGTGAGCGCTGTGAATTGTGTAAGACTGTTGAATCACAGATCTGTACTTCTGAAACAACGCAACATATTTTAAGAATAAAGGAAAAGAAGGAGACAGCAGGAGTGGAAGAATGAAGGGGAGTTAGTGAGAGGATGAGACGGACCAGGAGAGATGATGGGTTCTGAAAAAAAATCTGAGGTTTCTAGAGGGGAGGTGGGTCGGGGGATTGGTTAGTGTGGTGGTGGGTATTAAAGAGGGCACATTCTCCATGGAGCACTGTGTGTTAGGAACAAACAATGAATCATGGGACACTACACCAAAACAAATGATGTACTCCATGGTGATTAACAAAGCAATAAAAAACAAAGACTGTAATAAGAGATGAAGAAGGACACTATATCCTACTTAGTGGGTCTATCCAACAAGAAGATCTCACAATTGTAATTATCTATGCCCCGAACATGGGAGCATCCAATTATATAAGGCAATTAAGAAGAAAAGCAAAGAAACACATTGACCACCATACAATCATAGTGGGGGACTTTAACACCCCCCTGACTGAAATGGCCAGATCATCTAAGCAAAAGATCAACAAGGAAATAAAGACTTTAAATGACACACTGGACCAAATGGACTTCACAGACATATTCAGAACGTTCCATCCCAATGCAACGGAATACACATTCTTCTCTAGTGCCCATGGAACATTCTCCAGAATGGATCACATCCTAGGTCACAAATCAGGTCTCAACCGGTACCCAAAGATTGGGATCATTCCCTGCACATTTTCAGACCACAATGCTTTGAAACTAGAACGCAATCACAAGAGGAGAGTCGGAAAGAACTCAAATACATGGAGGCTAAAGAGCATCCTACGAAAGAATGAATGGGTCAACCAGGAAATTAAAGAAGAATTTAAAAAGTTCATGGAAACCAATGAAAATGAAAACTCAACTGTCCAAAATCTTTGGGATACAGCCAAGGCAGTCCTGCGAGGAAAGTATATAGCAATACAAGCCTTTCTCAAGAAACAAGAAAGGTCTCAAATACACACCCAACCCTACACCTAAAGGAGCTGGAGAAAGAACGGCAAATAAAGCCTAAACCCAGCAGGAGAAGAGAAATCATGCAGTTCAGAGCAGAAATCAATGAAATAGAACCCAGAAGAACAGTAGAAGTGATCAACGGAACTAGGAGCTGGTACTTTGAAAGAATTCACAAGATTGATACACCCCTGTCCAGGCTGATCAAAAAGAAAAGAGAAATGACCCAAATCAACAAAATCATGAATGAAAGAGGAGAGATCACAAACAACACCAAAGAAATACAAACAATTATAAGAACGTAATCTGAGCAACCCTAGGGCAGCAAATTCCATAACCTGGAAGAAATGGGTGCATTCCTAGAGATGTGTCAACTAACAAAACTGACCCAGGAAGAAATAGAAAACATGAACAGTCCTATAACCACGAAGGCAATTGAAGTAGTCATCAAAAACCTCCCAAGAAACCAAAGCCCAGGGCCAGATGGTTTCCCAGGGGAATTCTATCAGACATTTAAAGAAGAATTAATACCTATTCTCCTGAAACTGTTCCAAACAATAGAAATGGAAGGAAAACTTCCAAACTCATTTATGAGGCCACCATTACCTTGATTCCAAAACCAGACAAAGATCCCATCAAAAAGGAGAATTAGAGCCCAATATCCTTGATGAACATCGATGCAAAAATTCTCACCAAAATACTAGCCAAGAGGACCCAACAGTACATGAAAAGGAGGATTCACCATGACCAAGTGGGATTTATCCCTGGGCTGCAAGGCTGGTTCAACATCCGCAAATCAGTCAACGTGATCAAATACATTAACAAAAGAAAGAACGAGAATCATATGATCCTCCCAAGAGATGCAGAAAAAGCATTGGACAAAGTACAGCACCCTTTCTGGATCAAAACTCTTCAGAGTATAGGGACAGCGGGTACATACCTCAATATCATAAAAGCCATCTACGAAAACCCTACAGCGAATATCATTCTCAATGGGGAAAAGCTGAGATCTTTTCCCCTAAGGTCAGCAACGCGGCAGGGATAGCCACTCTCACCACTGCTATTCAACATAGTATTAGAAGTCCTAGCCACAGCAATCAGACAACAAAAAGTAATCCAAGGCATCCAAATCGGCAGAGAGGAAGTCAAACTCTCACTCTTTGCAGATGATATGATACTTTATGTGGAAAACCCAAAAGACTCCACCCCAAAACTGCTAGAACTCACACAGCAATTCCGTCAAGTAGCAGGCTATAAAATCAATGCACAGGAATCAGTGGCATTCCTATACACCAACAACAAGACAGAAGAGAGACAAATCAAGGAATCGATCCCATTCACAACTGCACCCAAAACCAGAAGAGACCTAGGAATATATTCATCCCAAGAGGCAAAGGATCTGTACTCAGAAAACTACAAAATACGCAGGAAAGAAATTGAAGAAGACACAAAGAAACGGAAAAACGTTCCATGCTCATGGATTGGGAGAACCAACATTGTGAAGAGGTCAATGCTACCTAGAGCAATCTACACATGCAATGCAATCCCCATCAAAATACCATCTACTTTTTTCCAGGAAATGGAACAAATACTCCTAAAATTTGAATGGAACCAGAAGAGACCCCGAATAGCCAGAGGAATATTGAGAAAGAAAAGCAAAGCTGGCGGCATCACAATTCTGGACTTCCAGCTCTATGACAAATCTGTCATCATCAAGACAGTATGGTACTGGCACAAAAACAGACACATGGAACCATGGAACAGAATCGAGAGCCCAGAATTGGACCCTCAACTCTATGGTCAACTTATCTTTGACAGAGCAGGAAGGAATGTCCAATGGCAAAAAGAGAGTCTCTTCAACAACTGGTGTTGGGAGAATTGGACAGCCCCATGCAGAAGAATGACAGTGGACCATTTCCTGACACCACACACAAAAGTAGACTCCAAATGGTTGAAAGACCTCAATGTGAGACAGGAGTCCATCAAAATCCTAAAGGAGAACACAGGTAGCAAGCACTTCGACCTCAGCCGCAGCAACTTCTTCCTAGAAACATCACCAAAGGCACGGGAAGCCAGGGCAAAAATGAACTATTGGGATTTCATCAAGATAAAAAGCTTTGGCACAGCAAAAGAAACAGTCCACAAAACCAAAAGACAACCGACAGAATGGGAGAAATTATTTGCAAATGACCTATCAGATAAAGGGCTACTACCCAATATGTATAAAAACTTATCAAACTCAACACCCAAAGAACAAATAATCCAATCAAGAAATAGGCAGAAGACATGAACAGACATTTTTCCAAAGAAGACATCCAAATGGCCCACAGGCACATGAAAAAGTGCTCAACACGGCTTGGCATCAGAGAAATCCAAATGAAAACCTCAATGAGATACCACCTCACACCCGTCAGAATGGCTCAAATGAACAAGTCAGGGAACGACAGAGTTTGGCGGGGATGTGGAGATAGGGGAACCCGCCGACACTGGTGGTGGGAATGAAAGCTGCTGCAACCCCTCTGGAAAACAGTATGGAGGTTCCTCACACAGTTGAAATTAGAGCTACCATTCGATCCAACATTTGCACTCCTGGGTATTTACCCCAAAGATACAAATGTAGGGACCCGAAGCGGTACGTGCACCCCATTGTTTATAGCAGCAATGTCCACAATAGCCAAACTGTCGAAACAGCCAAGATGTCCATCGACAGATGAATGGATAAAGAAGAGGTGGTATATATATACACAATGGACGATTACGCAGCCATCAAAAGGAATGAGATGTTGCCATGGACAACGACGTGGATGGAACTGGAGGGTCCGACGATTAGTGAAATAAGTCAATCAGAGAAAGACATGGCTCATATGACCCCACTGATATGAGGGATTCTTAATCTCAGGAACAGAATGAGGCTTGCTGGAGTGGTCGGGGGTGGGAGGGATGGGGTGGCTGGGTGATAGACATTGGGGAGGGTGTGAGCTACGGTGAGCGCTGTGAATTGTGTAAGACTGTTGAATCACAGATCTGTACTTCTGAAACAACGCAACATATTTTAAGAATAAAGGAAAAGAAGGAGACAGCAGGAGTGGAAGAATGAAGGGGAGTTAGTGAGAGGATGAGACGGACCAGGAGAGATGATGGGTTCTGAAAAAAAATCTGAGGTTTCTAGAGGGGAGGTGGGTCGGGGGATTGGTTAGTGTGGTGGTGGGTATTAAAGAGGGCACATTCTCCATGGAGCACTGTGTGTTAGGAACAAACAATGAATCATGGGACACTACACCAAAACAAATGATGTACTCCATGGTGATTAACAAAGCAATAAAAAACAAAGACTGTAATAAGAGATGAAGAAGGACACTATATCCTACTTAATGGGTCTATCCAACAAGAAGATCTCACAATTGTAAATATCTATGCCCCGAACATGGGAGCATCCAATTATATAAGGCAATTAAGAAGAAAAGCAAAGAAACACATTGACCACCATACAATCATAGTGGGGGACTTTAACACCCCCCTGACTGAAATGGCCAGATCATCTAAGCAAAAGATCAACAAGGAAAGAAAGACTTTAAATGACACACTGGACCAAATGGACTTCACAGACATATTCAGAACGTTCCATCCCAATGCAACGGAATACACATTCTTCTCTAGTGCCCATGGAACATTCTCCAGAATGGATCACATCCTAGGTCACAAATCAGGTCTCAACCGGTACCCAAAGATTGGGATCATTCCCTGCACATTTTCAGACCACAATGCTTTGAAACTAGAACTCAATCACAATAGGAGAGTCGGAAAGAACTCAAATACATGGAGGCTAAAGAGCATCCTACGAAAGAATGAATGGGTCAACCAGGAAATTAAAGAAGAATTTAAAAAGTTCATGGAAACCAATGAAAATGAAAACTCAACTGTCCAAAATCTTTGGGATACAGCCAAGGCAGTCCTGCGAGGAAAGTATATAGCAATACAAGCCTTTCTCAAGAAACAAGAAAGGTCTCAAATACACACCCAACCCTACACCTAAAGGAGCTGGAGAAAGAACGGCAAATAAAGCCTAAACCCAGCAGGAGAAGAGAAATCATGCAGTTCAGAGCAGAAATCAATGAAATAGAACCCAGAAGAACAGTAGAAGTGATCAACGGAACTAGGAGCTGGTACTTTGAAAGAATTCACAAGATTGATACACCCCTGTCCAGGCTGATCAAAAAGAAAAGAGAAATGACCCAAATCAACAAAATCATGAATGAAAGAGGAGAGATCACAAACAACACCAAAGAAATACAAACAATTATAAGAACGTAATCTGAGCAACCCTAGGGCAGCAAATTCCATAACCTGGAAGAAATGGGTGCATTCCTAGAGATGTGTCAACTAACAAAACTGACCCAGGAAGAAATAGAAAACATGAACAGTCCTATAACCACGAAGGCAATTGAAGTAGTCATCAAAAACCTCCCAAGAAACCAAAGCCCAGGGCCAGATGGTTTCCCAGGGGAATTCTATCAGACATTTAAAGAAGAATTAATACCTATTCTCCTGAAACTGTTCCAAACAATAGAAATGGAAGGAAAACTTCCAAACTCATTTATGAGGCCACCATTACCTTGATTCCAAAACCAGACAAAGATCCCATCAAAAAGGAGAATTAGAGACCAATATCCTTGATGAACATCGATGCAAAAATTCTCACCAAAATACTAGCCAAGAGGACCCAACAGTACATGAAAAGGAGGATTCACCATGACCAAGTGGGATTTATCCCTGGGCTGCAAGGCTGGTTCAACATCCGCAAATCAGTCAACGTGATCAAATACATTAACAAAAGAAAGAACGAGAATCATATGATCCTCCCAAGAGATGCAGAAAAAGCATTGGACAAAGTACAGCACCCTTTCTGGATCAAAACTCTTCAGAGTATAGGGACAGCGGGTACATACCTCAATATCATAAAAGCCATCTACGAAAACCCTACAGCGAATATCATTCTCAATGGGGAAAAGCTGAGATCTTTTCCCCTAAGGTCAGCAACGCGGCAGGGATAGCCACTCTCACCACTGCTATTCAACATAGTATTAGAAGTCCTAGCCACAGCAATCAGACAACAAAAAGTAATCCAAGGCATCCAAATCGGCAGAGAGGAAGTCAAACTCTCACTCTTTGCAGATGATATGATACTTTATGTGGAAAACCCAAAAGACTCCACCCCAAAACTGCTAGAACTCACACAGCAATTCCGTCAAGTAGCAGGCTATAAAATCAATGCACAGGAATCAGTGGCATTCCTATACACCAACAACAAGACAGAAGAGAGACAAATCAAGGAATCGATCCCATTCACAACTGCACCCAAAACCAGAAGAGACCTAGGAATATATTCATCCCAAGAGGCAAAGGATCTGTACTCAGAAAACTACAAAATACGCAGGAAAGAAATTGAAGAAGACACAAAGAAACGGAAAAACGTTCCATGCTCATGGATTGGGAGAACCAACATTGTGAAGAGGTCAATGCTACCTAGAGCAATCTACACATGCAATGCAATCCCCATCAAAATACCATCTACTTTTTTCCAGGAAATGGAACAAATACTCCTAAAATTTGAATGGAACCAGAAGAGACCCCGAATAGCCAGAGGAATATTGAGAAAGAAAAGCAAAGCTGGCGGCATCACAATTCTGGACTTCCAGCTCTATGACAAATCTGTCATCATCAAGACAGTATGGTACTGGCACAAAAACAGACACATGGAACCATGGAACAGAATCGAGAGCCCAGAATTGGACCCTCAACTCTATGGTCAACTTATCTTTGACAGAGCAGGAAGGAATGTCCAATGGCAAAAAGAGAGTCTCTTCAACAACTGGTGTTGGGAGAATTGGACAGCCCCATGCAGAAGAATGACAGTGGACCATTTCCTGACACCACACACAAAAGTAGACTCCAAATGGTTGAAAGACCTCAATGTGAGACAGGAGTCCATCAAAATCCTAAAGGAGAACACAGGTAGCAAGCACTTCGACCTCAGCCGCAGCAACTTCTTCCTAGAAACATCACCAAAGGCACGGGAAGCCAGGGCAAAAATGAACTATTGGGATTTCATCAAGATAAAAAGCTTTGGCACAGCAAAAGAAACAGTCCACAAAACCAAAAGACAACCGACAGAATGGGAGAAATTATTTGCAAATGACCTATCAGATAAAGGGCTACTACCCAATATGTATACAAACTTATCAAACTCAACACCCAAAGAACAAATAATCCAATCAAGAAATAGGCAGAAGACATGAACAGACATTTTTCCAAAGAAGACATCCAAATGGCCCACAGGCACATGAAAAAGTGCTCAACACGGCTTGGCATCAGAGAAATCCAAATGAAAACCTCAATGAGATACCACCTCACACCCGTCAGAATGGCTCAAATGAACAAGTCAGGGAACGACAGAGTTTGGCGGGGATGTGGAGATAGGGGAACCCGCCGACACTGGTGGTGGGAATGAAAGCTGCTGCAACCCCTCTGGAAAACAGTATGGAGGTTCCTCACACAGTTGAAATTAGAGCTACCATTCGATCCAACATTTGCACTCCTGGGTATTTACCCCAAAGATACAAATGTAGGGACCCGAAGCGGTACGTGCACCCCATTGTTTATAGCAGCAATGTCCACAATAGCCAAACTGTGGAAACAGCCAAGATGTCCATCGACAGATGAATGGATAAAGAAGAGGTGGTATATATATACACAATGGACGATTACGCAGCCATCAAAAGGAATGAGATGTTGCCATGGACAACGACGTGGATGGAACTGGAGGGTCCGACGATTAGTGAAATAAGTCAATCAGAGAAAGACATGGCTCATATGACCCCACTGATATGAGGGATTCTTAATCTCAGGAACAGAATGAGGCTTGCTGGAGTGGTCGGGGGTGGGAGGGATGGGGTGGCTGGGTGATAGACATTGGGGAGGGTGTGAGCTACGGTGAGCGCTGTGAATTGTGTAAGACTGTTGAATCACAGATCTGTACTTCTGAAACAACGCAACATATTTTAAGAATAAAGGAAAAGAAGGAGACAGCAGGAGTGGAAGAATGAAGGGGAGTTAGTGAGAGGATGAGACGGACCAGGAGAGATGATGGGTTCTGAAAAATAATCTGAGGTTTCTAGAGGGGAGGTGGGTCGGGGGATTGTTTAGTGTGGTGGTGGGTATTAAAGAGGGCACATTCTCCATGGAGCACTGTGTGTTAGGAACAAACAATGAATCATGGGACACTACACCAAAACAAATGATGTACTCCATGGTGATTAACAAAGCAATAAAAAACAAAGACTGTAATAAGAGATGAAGAAGGACACTATATCCTACTTAATGGGTCTATCCAACAAGAAGATCTCACAATTGTAAATATCTATGCCCCGAACATGGGAGCATCCAATTATATAAGGCAATTAAGAAGAAAAGCAAAGAAACACATTGACCACCATACAATCATAGTGGGGGACTTTAACACCCCCCTGACTGAAATGGCCAGATCATCTAAGCAAAAGATCAACAAGGAAAGAAAGACTTTAAATGACACACTGGACCAAATGGACTTCACAGACATATTCAGAACGTTCCATCCCAATGCAACGGAATACACATTCTTCTCTAGTGCCCATGGAACATTCTCCAGAATGGATCACATCCTAGGTCACAAATCAGGTCTCAACCGGTACCCAAAGATTGGGATCATTCCCTGCACATTTTCAGACCACAATGCTTTGAAACTAGAACTCAATCACAATAGGAGAGTCGGAAAGAACTCAAATACATGGAGGCTAAAGAGCATCCTACGAAAGAATGAATGGGTCAACCAGGAAATTAAAGAAGAATTTAAAAAGTTCATGGAAACCAATGAAAATGAAAACTCAACTGTCCAAAATCTTTGGGATACAGCCAAGGCAGTCCTGCGAGGAAAGTATATAGCAATACAAGCCTTTCTCAAGAAACAAGAAAGGTCTCAAATACACACCCAACCCTACACCTAAAGGAGCTGGAGAAAGAACGGCAAATAAAGCCTAAACCCAGCAGGAGAAGAGAAATCATGCAGTTCAGAGCAGAAATCAATGAAATAGAACCCAGAAGAACAGTAGAAGTGATCAACGGAACTAGGAGCTGGTACTTTGAAAGAATTCACAAGATTGATACACCCCTGTCCAGGCTGATCAAAAAGAAAAGAGAAATGACCCAAATCAACAAAATCATGAATGAAAGAGGAGAGATCACAAACAACACCAAAGAAATACAAACAATTATAAGAACGTAATCTGAGCAACCCTAGGGCAGCAAATTCCATAACCTGGAAGAAATGGGTGCATTCCTAGAGATGTGTCAACTAACAAAACTGACCCAGGAAGAAATAGAAAACATGAACAGTCCTATAACCACGAAGGCAATTGAAGTAGTCATCAAAAACCTCCCAAGAAACCAAAGCCCAGGGCCAGATGGTTTCCCAGGGGAATTCTATCAGACATTTAAAGAAGAATTAATACCTATTCTCCTGAAACTGTTCCAAACAATAGAAATGGAAGGAAAACTTCCAAACTCATTTATGAGGCCACCATTACCTTGATTCCAAAACCAGACAAAGATCCCATCAAAAAGGAGAATTAGAGACCAATATCCTTGATGAACATCGATGCAAAAATTCTCACCAAAATACTAGCCAAGAGGACCCAACAGTACATGAAAAGGAGGATTCACCATGACCAAGTGGGATTTATCCCTGGGCTGCAAGGCTGGTTCAACATCCGCAAATCAGTCAACGTGATCAAATACATTAACAAAAGAAAGAACGAGAATCATATGATCCTCCCAAGAGATGCAGAAAAAGCATTGGACAAAGTACAGCACCCTTTCTGGATCAAAACTCTTCAGAGTATAGGGACAGCGGGTACATACCTCAATATCATAAAAGCCATCTACGAAAACCCTACAGCGAATATCATTCTCAATGGGGAAAAGCTGAGATCTTTTCCCCTAAGGTCAGCAACGCGGCAGGGATAGCCACTCTCACCACTGCTATTCAACATAGTATTAGAAGTCCTAGCCACAGCAATCAGACAACAAAAAGTAATCCAAGGCATCCAAATCGGCAGAGAGGAAGTCAAACTCTCACTCTTTGCAGATGATATGATACTTTATGTGGAAAACCCAAAAGACTCCACCCCAAAACTGCTAGAACTCACACAGCAATTCCGTCAAGTAGCAGGCTATAAAATCAATGCACAGGAATCAGTGGCATTCCTATACACCAACAACAAGACAGAAGAGAGACAAATCAAGGAATCGATCCCATTCACAACTGCACCCAAAACCAGAAGAGACCTAGGAATATATTCATCCCAAGAGGCAAAGGATCTGTACTCAGAAAACTACAAAATACGCAGGAAAGAAATTGAAGAAGACACAAAGAAACGGAAAAACGTTCCATGCTCATGGATTGGGAGAACCAACATTGTGAAGAGGTCAATGCTACCTAGAGCAATCTACACATGCAATGCAATCCCCATCAAAATACCATCTACTTTTTTCCAGGAAATGGAACAAATACTCCTAAAATTTGAATGGAACCAGAAGAGACCCCGAATAGCCAGAGGAATATTGAGAAAGAAAAGCAAAGCTGGCGGCATCACAATTCTGGACTTCCAGCTCTATGACAAATCTGTCATCATCAAGACAGTATGGTACTGGCACAAAAACAGACACATGGAACCATGGAACAGAATCGAGAGCCCAGAATTGGACCCTCAACTCTATGGTCAACTTATCTTTGACAGAGCAGGAAGGAATGTCCAATGGCAAAAAGAGAGTCTCTTCAACAACTGGTGTTGGGAGAATTGGACAGCCCCATGCAGAAGAATGACAGTGGACCATTTCCTGACACCACACACAAAAGTAGACTCCAAATGTTTGAAAGACCTCAATGTGAGACAGGAGTCCATCAAAATCCTAAAGGAGAACACAGGTAGCAAGCACTTCGACCTCAGCCGCAGCAACTTCTTCCTAGAAACATCACCAAAGGCACGGGAAGCCAGGGCAAAAATGAACTATTGGGATTTCATCAAGATAAAAAGCTTTGGCACAGCAAAAGAAACAGTCCACAAAACCAAAAGACAACCGACAGAATGGGAGAAATTATTTGCAAATGACCTATCAGATAAAGGGCTACTACCCAATATGTATACAAACTTATCAAACTCAACACCCAAAGAACAAATAATCCAATCAAGAAATAGGCAGAAGACATGAACAGACATTTTTCCAAAGAAGACATCCAAATGGCCCACAGGCACATGAAAAAGTGCTCAACACGGCTTGGCATCAGAGAAATCCAAATGAAAACCTCAATGAGATACCACCTCACACCCGTCAGAATGGCTCAAATGAACAAGTCAGGGAACGACAGAGTTTGGCGGGGATGTGGAGATAGGGGAACCCGCCGACACTGGTGGTGGGAATGAAAGCTGCTGCAACCCCTCTGGAAAACAGTATGGAGGTTCCTCACACAGTTGAAATTAGAGCTACCATTCGATCCAACATTTGCACTCCTGGGTATTTACCCCAAAGATACAAATGTAGGGACCCGAAGCGGTACGTGCACCCCATTGTTTATAGCAGCAATGTCCACAATAGCCAAACTGTCGAAACAGCCAAGATGTCCATCGACAGATGAATGGATAAAGAAGAGGTGGTATATATATACACAATGGACGATTACGCAGCCATCAAAAGGAATGAGATGTTGCCATGGACAACGACGTGGATGGAACTGGAGGGTCCGACGATTAGTGAAATAAGTCAATCAGAGAAAGACATGTCTCATATGACCCCACTGATATGAGGGATTCTTAATCTCAGGAACAGAATGAGGCTTGCTGGAGTGGTCGGGGGTGGGAGGGATGGGGTGGCTGGGTGATAGACATTGGGGAGGGTGTGAGCTACGGTGAGCGCTGTGAATTGTGTAAGACTGTTGAATCACAGATCTGTACTTCTGAAACAACGCAACATATTTTAAGAATAAAGGAAAAGAAGGAGACAGCAGGAGTGGAAGAATGAAGGGGAGTTAGTGAGAGGATGAGACGGACCAGGAGAGATGATGGGTTCTGAAAAAAAATCTGAGGTTTCTAGAGGGGAGGTGGGTCGGGGGATTGGTTAGTGTGGTGGTGGGTATTAAAGAGGGCACATTCTCCATGGAGCACTGTGTGTTAGGAACAAACAATGAATCATGGGACACTACACCAAAACAAATGATGTACTCCATGGTGATTAACAAAGCAATAAAAAACAAAGACTGTAATAAGAGATGAAGAAGGACACTATATCCTACTTAATGGGTCTATCCAACAAGAAGATCTCACAATTGTAAATATCTATGCCCCGAACATGGGAGCATCCAATTATATAAGGCAATTAAGAAGAAAAGCAAAGAAACACATTGACCACCATACAATCATAGTGGGGGACTTTAACACCCCCCTGACTGAAATGGCCAGATCATCTAAGCAAAAGATCAACAAGGAAAGAAAGACTTTAAATGACACACTGGACCAAATGGACTTCACAGACATATTCAGAACGTTCCATCCCAATGCAACGGAATACACATTCTTCTCTAGTGCCCATGGAACATTCTCCAGAATGGATCACATCCTAGGTCACAAATCAGGTCTCAACCGGTACCCAAAGATTGGGATCATTCCCTGCACATTTTCAGACCACAATGCTTTGAAACTAGAACTCAATCACAATAGGAGAGTCGGAAAGAACTCAAATACATGGAGGCTAAAGAGCATCCTACGAAAGAATGAATGGGTCAACCAGGAAATTAAAGAAGAATTTAAAAAGTTCATGGAAACCAATGAAAATGAAAACTCAACTGTCCAAAATCTTTGGGATACAGCCAAGGCAGTCCTGCGAGGAAAGTATATAGGAATACAAGCCTTTCTCAAGAAACAAGAAAGGTCTCAAATACACACCCAACCCTACACCTAAAGGAGCTGGAGAAAGAACGGCAAATAAAGCCTAAACCCAGCAGGAGAAGAGAAATCATGCAGTTCAGAGCAGAAATCAATGAAAGAGAACCCAGAAGAACAGTAGAAGTGATCAACGGAACTAGGAGCTGGTACTTTGAAAGAATTCACAAGATTGATACACCCCTGTCCAGGCTGATCAAAAAGAAAAGAGAAATGACCCAAATCAACAAAATCATGAATGAAAGAGGAGAGATCACAAACAACACCAAAGAAATACAAACAATTATAAGAACGTAATCTGAGCAACCCTAGGGCAGCAAATTCCATAACCTGGAAGAAATGGGTGCATTCCTAGAGATGTGTCAACTAACAAAACTGACCCAGGAAGAAATAGAAAACATGAACAGTCCTATAACCACGAAGGCAATTGAAGTAGTCATCAAAAACCTCCCAAGAAACCAAAGCCCAGGGCCAGATGGTTTCCCAGGGGAATTCTATCAGACATTTAAAGAAGAATTAATACCTATTCTCCTGAAACTGTTCCAAACAATAGAAATGGAAGGAAAACTTCCAAACTCATTTATGAGGCCACCATTACCTTGATTCCAAAACCAGACAAAGATCCCATCAAAAAGGAGAATTAGAGACCAATATCCTTGATGAACATCGATGCAAAAATTCTCACCAAAATACTAGCCAAGAGGACCCAACAGTACATGAAAAGGAGGATTCACCATGACCAAGTGGGATTTATCCCTGGGCTGCAAGGCTGGTTCAACATCCGCAAATCAGTCAACGTGATCAAATACATTAACAAAAGAAAGAACGAGAATCATATGATCCTCCCAAGAGATGCAGAAAAAGCATTGGACAAAGTACAGCACCCTTTCTGGATCAAAACTCTTCAGAGTATAGGGACAGCGGGTACATACCTCAATATCATAAAAGCCATCTACGAAAACCCTACAGCGAATATCATTCTCAATGGGGAAAAGCTGAGATCTTTTCCCCTAAGGTCAGCAACGCGGCAGGGATAGCCACTCTCACCACTGCTATTCAACATAGTATTAGAAGTCCTAGCCACAGCAATCAGACAACAAAAAGTAATCCAAGGCATCCAAATCGGCAGAGAGGAAGTCAAACTCTCACTCTTTGCAGATGATATGATACTTTATGTGGAAAACCCAAAAGACTCCACCCCAAAACTGCTAGAACTCACACAGCAATTCCGTCAAGTAGCAGGCTATAAAATCAATGCACAGGAATCAGTGGCATTCCTATACACCAACAACAAGACAGAAGAGAGACAAATCAAGGAATCGATCCCATTCACAACTGCACCCAAAACCAGAAGAGACCTAGGAATATATTCATCCCAAGAGGCAAAGGATCTGTACTCAGAAAACTACAAAATACGCAGGAAAGAAATTGAAGAAGACACAAAGAAACGGAAAAACGTTCCATGCTCATGGATTGGGAGAACCAACATTGTGAAGAGGTCAATGCTACCTAGAGCAATCTACACATGCAATGCAATCCCCATCAAAATACCATCTACTTTTTTCCAGGAAATGGAACAAATACTCCTAAAATTTGAATGGAACCAGAAGAGACCCCGAATAGCCAGAGGAATATTGAGAAAGAAAAGCAAAGCTGGCGGCATCACAATTCTGGACTTCCAGCTCTATGACAAATCTGTCATCATCAAGACAGTATGGTACTGGCACAAAAACAGACACATGGAACCATGGAACAGAATCGAGAGCCCAGAATTGGACCCTCAACTCTATGGTCAACTTATCTTTGACAGAGCAGGAAGGAATGTCCAATGGCAAAAAGAGAGTCTCTTCAACAACTGGTGTTGGGAGAATTGGACAGCCCCATGCAGAAGAATGACAGTGGACCATTTCCTGACACCACACACAAAAGTAGACTCCAAATGGTTGAAAGACCTCAATGTGAGACAGGAGTCCATCAAAATCCTAAAGGAGAACACAGGTAGCAAGCACTTCGACCTCAGCCGCAGCAACTTCTTCCTAGAAACATCACCAAAGGCACGGGAAGCCAGGGCAAAAATGAACTATTGGGATTTCATCAAGATAAAAAGCTTTGGCACAGCAAAAGAAACAGTCCACAAAACCAAAAGACAACCGACAGAATGGGAGAAATTATTTGCAAATGACCTATCAGATAAAGGGCTACTACCCAATATGTATACAAACTTATCAAACTCAACACCCAAAGAACAAATAATCCAATCAAGAAATAGGCAGAAGACATGAACAGACATTTTTCCAAAGAAGACATCCAAATGGCCCACAGGCACATGAAAAAGTGCTCAACACGGCTTGGCATCAGAGAAATCCAAATGAAAACCTCAATGAGATACCACCTCACACCCGTCAGAATGGCTCAAATGAACAAGACAGGGAACGACAGAGTTTGGCGGGGATGTGGAGATAGGGGAACCCGCCGACACTGGTGGTGGGAATGAAAGCTGCTGCAACCCCTCTGGAAAACAGTATGGAGGTTCCTCACACAGTTGAAATTAGAGCTACCATTCGATCCAACATTTGCACTCCTGGGTATTTACCCCAAAGATACAAATGTAGGGACCCGAAGCGGTACGTGCACCTCATTGTTTATAGCAGCAATGTCCACAATAGCCAAACTGTGGAAACAGCCAAGATGTCCATCGACAGATGAATGGATAAAGAAGAGGTGGTATATATATACACAATGGACTATTACGCAGCCATCAAAAGGAATGAGATGCTGCCATGGACAACGACGTGGATGGAAGTGGAGGGTCCGACGATTAGTGAAATAAGTCAATCAGAGAAAGACATGTATCATATGACCCCACTGATATGAGGGATTCTTAATCTCAGGAACAGAGTGAGGCTTGCTGGAGTGGTCGGGGGTGGGAGGGATGGGGTGGCTGGGTGATAGACATTGGGGAGGGTATGAGCTACGGTGAGCGCTGTGAATTGTGTAAGACTGTTGAATCACAGATCTGTACTTCTGAAACAACGCAACATATTTTAAGAATAAAGGAAAAGAAGGAGACAGCAGGAGTGGAAGAATGAAGGGGAGTTAGTGAGAGGATGAGACGGACCAGGAGAGATGATGGGTTCTGAAAAAAAATCTGAGGTTTCTAGAGGGGAGGTGGGTCGGGGGATTGGTTAGTGTGGTGGTGGGTATTAAAGAGGGCACATTCTCCATGGAGCACTGTGTGTTAGGAACAAACAATGAATCATGGGACACTACACCAAAACAAATGATGTACTCCATGGTGATTAACAAAGCAATAAAAAACAAAGACTGTAATAAGAGATGAAGAAGGACACTATATCCTACTTAGTGGGTCTATCCAACAAGAAGATCTCACAATTGTAAATATCTATGCCCCGAACATGGGAGCATCCAATTATATAAGGCAATTAAGAAGAAAAGCAAAGAAACACATTGACCACCATACAATCATAGTGGGGGACTTTAACACCCCCCTGACTGAAATGGCCAGATCATCTAAGCAAAAGATCAACAAGGAAATAAAGACTTTAAATGACACACTGGACCAAATGGACTTCACAGACATATTCAGAACGTTCCATCCCAATGCAACGGAATACACATTCTTCTCTAGTGCCCATGGAACATTCTCCAGAATGGATCACATCCTAGGTCACAAATCAGGTCTCAACCGGTACCCAAAGATTGGGATCATTCCCTGCACATTTTCAGACCACAATGCTTTGAAACTAGAACTCAATCACAAGAGGAGAGACGGAAAGAATTAAATACATGGAGGCTAAAGAGCATCCTACGAAAGAATGAATGGGTCAACCAGGAAATTAAAGAAGAATTTAAAAAGTTCATGGAAACCAATGAAAATGAAAACTCAACTGTCCAAAATCTTTGGGATACAGCCAAGGCAGTCCTGCGAGGAAAGTATATAGCAATACAAGCCTTTCTCAAGAAACAAGAAAGGTCTCAAATACACACCCAACCCTACACCTAAAGGAGCTGGAGAAAGAACGGCAAATAAAGCCTAAACCCAGCAGGAGAAGAGAAATCATGCAGTTCAGAGCAGAAATCAATGAAATAGAACCCAGAAGAACAGTAGAAGTGATCAACGGAACTAGGAGCTGGTACTTTGAAAGAATTCACAAGATTGATACACCCCTGTCCAGGCTGATCAAAAAGAAAAGAGAAATGACCCAAATCAACAAAATCATGAATGAAAGAGGAGAGATCACAAACAACACCAAAGAAATACAAACAATTATAAGAACGTAATCTGAGCAACCCTAGGGCAGCAAATTCCATAACCTGGAAGAAATGGGTGCATTCCTAGAGATGTGTCAACTAACAAAACTGACCCAGGAAGAAATAGAAAACATGAACAGTCCTATAACCACGAAGGCAATTGAAGTAGTCATCAAAAACCTCCCAAGAAACCAAAGCCCAGGGCCAGATGGTTTCCCAGGGGAATTGTATCAGACATTTAAAGAAGAATTAATACCTATTCTCCTGAAACTGTTCCAAACAATAGAAATGGAAGGAAAACTTCCAAACTCATTTATGAGGCCACCATTACCTTGATTCCAAAACCAGACAAAGATCCCATCAAAAAGGAGAATTAGAGCCCAATATCCTTGATGAACATCGATGCAAAAATTCTCACCAAAATACTAGCCAAGAGGACCCAACAGTACATGAAAAGGAGTATTCACCATGACCAAGTGGGATTTATCCCTGGGCTGCAAGGCTGGTTCAACATCCGCAAATCAGTCAACGTGATCAAATACATTAACAAAAGAAAGAACGAGAATCATATGATCCTCCCAAGAGATGCAGAAAAAGCATTGGACAAAGTACAGCACCCTTTCTGGATCAAAACTCTTCAGAGTATAGGGACAGCGGGTACATACCTCAATATCATAAAAGCCATCTACGAAAACCCTACAGCGAATATCATTCTCAATGGGGAAAAGCTGAGATCTTTTCCCCTAAGGTCAGCAACGCGGCAGGGATAGCCAATCTCACCACTGCTATTCAACATAGTATTAGAAGTCCTAGCCACAGCAATCAGACAACAAAAAGTAATCCAAGGCATCCAAATCGGCAGAGAGGAAGTCAAACTCTCACTCTTTGCAGATGACATGATACTTTATGTGGAAAACCCAAAAGACTCCATCCCAAAACTGCTAGAACTCACACAGCAATTCCGTCAAGTAGCAGGCTATAAAATCAATGCACAGGAATCTGTGGCATTCCTATACACCAACAACAAGACAGAAGAGAGACAAATCAAGGAGTCGATCCCATTCACAACTGCACCCAAAACCAGAAGAGACCTAGGAATATATTCATCCCAAGAGGCAAAGGATCTGTACTCAGAAAACTACAAAATACGCAGGAAAGAAATTGAAGAAGACACAAAGAAACGGAAAAACGTTCCATGCTCATGGATTGGGAGAACCAACATTGTGAAGAAGTCAATGCTACCTAGAGCAATCTACACATGCAATGCAATTCTCATCAAAATACCATCCACTTTTTTCCAGGAAATGGAACAAATACTCCTAAAATTTGAATGGAACCAGAAGAGACCCCGAATAGCCAGAGGAATATTGAGAAAGAAAAGCAAAGCTGGCGGCATCACAATTCTGGACTTCCAGCTCTATGACAAAGCTGTCATCATCAAGACAGTATGGTACTGGCACAAAAACAGACACATGGATCCATGGAACAGAATCGAGAGCCCAGAAATGGACCCTCAACTCTATGGTCAACTTATCTTTGACAGAGCAGGAAGGAATGTCCAATGGCAAAAAGAGAGTCTCTTCAACAACTGGTGTTGGGAGAATTGGACAGCCCCATGCAGAAGAATGACAGTGGACCATTTCCTGACACCACACACAAAAGTAGACTCCAAATGGTTGAAAGACCTCAATGTGAGACAGGAGTCCATCAAAATCCTAAAGGAGAACACAGGTAGCAAGCACTTCGACCTCAGCCGCAGTAACTTCTTCCTAGAAACATCACCAAAGGCACGGGAAGCCAGGGCAAAAATGAACTATTGGGATTTCATCAAGATAAAAAGCTTTGGCACAGCAAAAGAAACAGTCCACAAAACCAAAAGACAACCGACAGAATGGGAGAAATTATTTGCAAATGACCTATCAGATAAAGGGCTACTACCCAATATGTATAAAAACTTATCAAACTCAACACCCAAAGAACAAATAATCCAATCAAGAAATAGGCAGAAGACATGAACAGACATTTTTCCAAAGAAGACATCCAAATGGCCCACAGGCACATGAAAAAGTGCTCAACACGGCTTGGCATCAGAGAAATCCAAATGAAAACCTCAATGAGATACCACCTCACACCCGTCAGAATGGCTCAAATGAACAAGTCAGGGAACGACAGAGTTTGGCGGGGATGTGGAGATAGGGGAACCCGCCGACACTGGTGGTGGGAATGAAAGCTGCTGCAACCCCTCTGGAAAACAGTATGGAGGTTCCTCACACAGTTGAAATTAGAGCTACCATTCGATCCAACATTTGCTCTCCTGGGTATTTACCCCAAAGATACAAATGTAGGGACCCGAAGCGGTACGTGCACCCCATTGTTTATAGCAGCAATGTCCACAATAGCCAAACTGTGGAAACAGCCAAGATGTCCATCGACAGATGAATGGATAAAGAAGAGGTGGTATATATATACACAATGGACTATTATGCAGCCATCAAAAGGAATGAGATGTTGCCATGGACAACGACGTGGATGGAACTGGAGGGTCCGACGATTAGTGAAATAAGTCAATCAGAGAAAGACATGTCTCATATGACCCCACTGATATGAGGGATTCTTAATCTCAGGAACAGAATGAGGCTTGCTGGAGTGGTCGGGGGTGGGAGGGATGGGGTGGCTGGGTGATAGACATTGGGGAGGGTATGAGCTACGGTGAGCGCTGTGAATTGTGTAAGACTGTTGAATCACAGATCTGTACTTCTGAAACAACGCAACATATTTTAAGAATAAAGGAAAAGAAGGAGACAGCAGGAGTGGAAGAATGAAGGGGAGTTAGTGAGAGGATGAGACGGACCAGGAGAGATGATGGGTTCTGAAAAAAAATCTGAGGTTTCTAGAGGGGAGGTGGGTCGGGGGATTGGTTAGTGTGGTGGTGGGTATTAAAGAGGGCACATTCTCCATGGAGCACTGTGTGTTAGGAACAAACAATGAATCATGGGACACTACACCAAAACAAATGATGTACTCCATGGTGATTAACAAAGCAATAAAAAACAAAGACTGTAATAAGAGATGAAGAAGGACACTATATCCTACTTAATGGGTCTATCCAACAAGAAGATCTCACAATTGTAAATATCTATGCCCCGAACATGGGAGCATCCAATTATATAAGGCAATTAAGAAGAAAAGCAAAGAAACACATTGACCACCATACAATCATAGTGGGGGACTTTAACACCCCCCTGACTGAAATGGCCAGATCATCTAAGCAAAAGATCAACAAGGAAAGAAAGACTTTAAATGACACACTGGACCAAATGGACTTCACAGACATATTCAGAACGTTCCATCCCAATGCAACGGAATACACATTCTTCTCTAGTGCCCATGGAACATTCTCCAGAATGGATCACATCCTAGGTCACAAATCAGGTCTCAACCGGTACCCAAAGATTGGGATCATTCCCTGCACATTTTCAGACCACAATGCTTTGAAACTAGAACTCAATCACAAGAGGAGAGTCGGAAAGAACTCAAATACATGGAGGCTAAAGAGCATCCTACGAAAGAATGAATGGGTCAACCAGGAAATTAAAGAAGAATTTAAAAAGTTCATGGAAACCAATGAAAATGAAAACTCAACTGTCCAAAATCTTTGGGATACAGCCAAGGCAGTCCTGCGAGGAAAGTATATAGCAATACAAGCCTTTCTCAAGAAACAAGAAAGGTCTCAAATACACACCCAACCCTACACCTAAAGGAGCTGGAGAAAGAACGGCAAATAAAGCCTAAACCCAGCAGGAGAAGAGAAATCATGCAGTTCAGAGCAGAAATCAATGAAATAGAACCCAGAAGAACAGTAGAAGTGATCAACGGAACTAGGAGCTGGTACTTTGAAAGAATTCACAAGATTGATACACCCCTGTCCAGGCTGATCAAAAAGAAAAGAGAAATGACCCAAATCAACAAAATCATGAATGAAAGAGGAGAGATCACAAACAACACCAAAGAAATACAAACAATTATAAGAACGTAATCTGAGCAACCCTAGGGCAGCAAATTCCATAACCTGGAAGAAATGGGTGCATTCCTAGAGATGTGTCAACTAACAAAACTGACCCAGGAAGAAATAGAAAACATGAACAGTCCTATAACCACGAAGGCAATTGAAGTAGTCATCAAAAACCTCCCAAGAAACCAAAGCCCAGGGCCAGATGGTTTCCCAGGGGAATTCTATCAGACATTTAAAGAAGAATTAATACCTATTCTCCTGAAACTGTTCCAAACAATAGAAATGGAAGGAAAACTTCCAAACTCATTTATGAGGCCACCATTACCTTGATTCCAAAACCAGACAAAGATCCCATCAAAAAGGAGAATTAGAGACCAATATCCTTGATGAACATCGATGCAAAAATTCTCACCAAAATACTAGCCAAGAGGACCCAACAGTACATGAAAAGGAGTATTCACCATGACCAAGTGGGATTTATCCCTGGGCTGCAAGGCTGGTTCAACATCCGCAAATCAGTCAACGTGATCAAATACATTAACAAAAGAAAGAACGAGAATCATATGATCCTCCCAAGAGATGCAGAAAAAGCATTGGACAAAGTACAGCACCCTTTCTGGATCAAAACTCTTCAGAGTATAGGGACAGCGGGTACATACCTCAATATCATAAAAGCCATCTACGAAAACGCTACAGCGAATATCATTCTCAATGGGGAAAAGCTGAGATCTTTTCCCCTAAAGTCAGCAACGCGGCAGGGATAGCCACTCTCACCACTGCTCTTCAACATAGTATTAGAAGTCCTAGCCACAGCAATCAGACAACAAAAAGTAATCCAAGGCATCCAAATCGGCAGAGAGGAAGTCAAACTCTCACTCTTGGCAGATGATATGATACTTTATGTGGAAAACCCAAAAGACCCCACCCCAAAACTGCTAGAACTCACACAGCAATTCCGTCAAGTAGCAGGCTATAAAATCAATGCACAGGAATCAGTGGCATTCCTATACAACAACAACAAGACAGAAGAGAGACAAATCAACGAGTCGATCCCATTCACAACTGCACCCAAAACCAGAAGAGACCTAGGAATATATTGAACCCAAGAGGCAAGGGATCTGTACTCAGAAAACTACAAAATACGCAGGAAAGAAATTGAAGAAGACACAAAGAAACGGAAAAACGTTCCATGCTCATGGATTGGGAGAACCAACATTGTGAAGAGGTCAATGCTACCTAGAGCAATCTACACATGCAATGCAATCCCCATCAAAATAGCATCCACTTTTTTCCACGAAATGGAACAAATAATCCTAAAATTTGAATGGAACCTGTAGAGACCCCGAGTAGCCAGAGGAATATTGAGAAAGAAAAGCAAAGCTGGCGGCATCACAATTCTGGACTTCCAGCTCTATGACAAAGCTGTCATCATCAAGACAGTATGGTACTGGCACAAAAACAGACACATGGATCCATGGAACAGAATCGAGAGCCCAGAAATGGACCCTCAACTCTATGGTCAACTTATCTTTGACAGAGCAGGAAGGAATGTCCAATGGCAAAAAGAGAGTCTCTTCAACAACTGGTGTTGGGAGAATTGGACAGCCCCATGCAGAAGAATGACACTGGACCATTTCCTGACACCACACACAGAAGTAGACGCCAAATGGTTGAAAGACCTCAATGTGAGACAGGAGTCCATCAAAATCCTAAAGGAGAACACAGGTAGCAAGCTCTTCGACCTCAGCCGCAGCAACTTCTTCCTAGAAACATCACCAAAGGCACGGGAAGCCAGGGCAAAAATGAACTATTGGGATTTCATCAAGATAAAAAGCTTTGGCACAGCAAAAGAAACAGTCCACAAAACCAAAAGACAACCGACAGAATGGGAGAAATTATTTGCAAATGACCTATCAGATAAAGGGCTACTATCCAATATGTATAAAAACTTATCAAACTCAACACCCAAAGAACAAATAATCCAATCAAGAAATAGGCAGAAGACATGAACAGACATTTTTCCAAAGAAGACATCCAAATGGCCCACAGGCACATGAAAAAGTGCTCAACACGGCTCGGCATCAGGGAAATCCAAATCAAAACCTCAATCAGATACCACCTCACACCCGTCAGAATGGCTCAAATGAACAAGTCAGGGAACGACAGAGGTTGGCGGGGATGTGGAGAAAGGGGAACCCTCCTACACTGGTGGTGGGAATGCAAGCTGGTGCAACCCCTCTGGAAAAGTGTATGGAGGTTCCTCAAACAGTTATAATTAGAGCTACCATTCGATCCAGCAATTGCACTCCTGGGTATTTACCCCAAAGATACAAATGTAGGGACCCGAAGCGGTACGTGCACCCCATTGTTTATAGCAGCAATATCCACAATAGCCAAACGGTGGAAAGAGCCAAGATGTCCATCGACTGATGAATGGATAAAGAAGAGGTGGTATATATATACACAATGGACTATTACGCAGCCATCAAAAGGAATGAGGTGTTGCCATGGACAAGGACGTGGATGGAACTGGAGGGTCCGACGATTAGTGAAATGAGTCAATCAGAGAAAGACATGTATCATATGACCTCACTGATATGAGGGATTCTTAATCTCAGGAACAGAGTGAGGCTTGCTGGAGTGGTCGGGGGGGGGATGGGGTGGCTGGGTGATAGACTTTGGGGAGTGTATGAGCTACGGTGAGCGCTGTGAATTGTGTAAGACTGTTGAATCACAGATCTGTACTTCTGAAACAAATAACGCAACATATTTTAAGAATAAAGGAAAACAAGGAGACAGCAGGAGAGGAAGAATGAAGGGGAGTTAGTGAGAGGGGGAGACGGACCAGGACAGATGATGGATTCTGAAAAAAAATCCGAGGTTTCTAGAGGGGAGGTGGGTCGGTGGATTAGTTTGACTGGTGATGGTTATTAAAGAGGGCACATTCTGCATGGAGCACTGTGTGTTAGGAACAAACAATGAATCATGGGACAGTACACCAAAACAAATGATGTAGTACATGGTGATTAACAAAGCAATAAAAAACAAAGACTGTAATAAGAGATGAAGAAGGACACTATATCCTACTTAAAGGGTCTATCCAACAAGAAGATCTCACAATTGTAAATATCTATGCCCCGAACATGGGAGCATCCAATTATATAAGGCAATTAAGAAGAAAAGAAAAGAAACACATTGACCACCATACAATCATAGTGGGGGACTTTAACACCCCCCTGACTGAAATGGCCAGATCATCTAAGCAAAAGATCAACAAGGAAAGAAAGACTTTAAATGACACACTGGACCAAATGGACTTCACAGACATATTCAGAACGTTCCCTCCCAATGCAACGGAATACACATTCTTCTCTAGTGCCCATGGAACATTCTCCAGAATGGATCACATCCTAGGTCACAAATCAGGTCTCAACCGGTACCCAAAGATTGGGATCATTCCCTGCACATTTTCAGACCACAATGCTTTGAAACTAGAACTCAATCACAAGAGGAGAGACGGAAAGAACTCAAATACATGGAGGCTAAAGAGCATCCTACGAAAGAATGAATGGGTCAACCAGGAAATTAAAGAAGAATATAAAAAGTTCATGGAAACCAATGAAAATGAAAACTCAACTGTCCAAAATCTTTGGGATACAGCCAAGGCAGTCCTGCGAGGAAAGTATATAGCAATACAAGCCTTTCTCAAGAAACAAGAAAGGTCTCAAATACACACCCAACCCTACACCTAAAGGAGCTGGAGAAAGAACGGCAAATAAAGCCTAAACCCAGCAGGAGAAGAGAAATCATGCAGTTCAGAGCAGAAATCAATGAAATAGAACCCAGAAGAACAGTAGAAGTGATCAACGGAACTAGGAGCTGGTACTTTGAAAGAATTCACAAGATTGATACACCCCTGTCCAGGCTGATCAAAAAGAAAAGAGAAATGACCCAAATCAACAAAATCATGAATGAAAGAGGAGAGATCACAAACAACACCAAAGAAATACAAACAATTATAAGAACGTAATCTGAGCAACCCTAGGGCAGCAAATTCCATAACCTGGAAGAAATGGGTGCATTCCTAGAGATGTGTCAACTAACAAAACTGACCCAGGAAGAAATAGAAAACATGAACAGTCCTATAACCACGAAGGCAATTGAAGTAGTCATCAAAAACCTCCCAAGAAACCAAAGCCCAGGGCCAGATGGTTTCCCAGGGGAATTGTATCAGACATTTAAAGAAGAATTAATACCTATTCTCCTGAAACTGTTCCAAACAATAGAAATGGAAGGAAAACTTCCAAACTCATTTATGAGGCCACCATTACCTTGATTCCAAAACCAGACAAAGATCCCATCAAAAAGGAGAATTAGAGCCCAATATCCTTGATGAACATCGATGCAAAAATTCTCACCAAAATACTAGCCAAGAGGACCCAACAGTACATGAAAAGGAGTATTCACCATGACCAAGTGGGATTTATCCCTGGGCTGCAAGGCTGGTTCAACATCCGCAAATCAGTCAACGTGATCAAATACATTAACAAAAGAAAGAACGAGAATCATATGATCCTCCCAAGAGATGCAGAAAAAGCATTGGACAAAGTACAGCACCCTTTCTGGATCAAAACTCTTCAGAGTATAGGGACAGCGGGTACATACCTCAATATCATAAAAGCCATCTACGAAAACCCTACAGCGAATATCATTCTCAATGGGGAAAAGCTGAGATCTTTTCCCCTAAGGTCAGCAACGCGGCAGGGATAGCCACTCTCACCACTGCTATTCAACATAGTATTAGAAGTCCTAGCCACAGCAATCAGACAACAAAAAGTAATCCAAGGCATCCAAATCGGCAGAGAGGAAGTCAAACTCTCACTCTTTGCAGATGACATGATACTTTATGTGGAAAACCCAAAAGACTCCATCCCAAAACTGCTAGAACTCACACAGCAATTCCGTCAAGTAGCAGGCTATAAAATCAATGCACAGGAATCAGTGGCATTCCTATACACCAACAACAAGACAGAAGAGAGACAAATCAAGGAGTCGATCCCATTCACAACTGCACCCAAAACCAGAAGAGACCTAGGAATATATTCATCCCAAGAGGCAAAGGATCTGTACTCAGAAAACTACAAAATACGCAGGAAAGAAATTGAAGAAGACACAAAGAAACGGAAAAACGTTCCATGCTCATGGATTGGGAGAACCAACATTGTGAAGAAGTCAATGCTACCTAGAGCAATCTACACATGCAATGCAATTCCCATCAAAATACCATCCACTTTTTTCCAGGAAATGGAACAAATACTCCTAAAATTTGAATGGAACCAGAAGAGACCCCGAATAGCCAGAGGAATATTGAGAAAGAAAAGCAAAGCTGGCGGCATCACAATTCTGGACTTCCAGCTCTATGACAAAGCTGTCATCATCAAGACAGTATGGTACTGGCACAAAAACAGACACATGGATCCATGGAACAGAATCGAGAGCCCAGAAATGGACCCTCAACTCTATGGTCAACTTATCTTTGACAGAGCAGGAAGGAATGTCCAATGGCAAAAAGAGAGTCTCTTCAACAACTGGTGTTGGGAGAATTGGACAGCCCCATGCAGAAGAATGACACTGGACCATTTCCTGACACCACACACAAAAGTAGACTCCAAATGGTTGAAAGACCTCAATGTGAGACAGGAGTCCATCAAAATCCTAAAGGAGAACACAGGTAGCAAGCACTTCGACCTCAGCCGCAGCAACTTCTTCCTAGAAACATCACCAAAGGCACGGGAAGCCAGGGCAAAAATGAACTATTGGGATTTCATCAAGATAAAAAGCTTTGGCACAGCAAAAGAAACAGTCCACAAAACCAAAAGACAACCGACAGAATGGGAGAAATTATTTGCAAATGACCTATCAGATAAAGGGCTACTACCCAATATGTATACAAACTTATCAAACTCAACACCCAAAGAACAAATAATCCAATCAAGAAATAGGCAGAAGACATGAACAGACATTTTTCCAAAGAAGACATCCAAATGGCCCACAGGCACATGAAAAAGTGCTCAACACGGCTTGGCATCAGAGAAATCCAAATGAAAACCTCAATGAGATACCACCTCACACCCGTCAGAATGGCTCAAATGAACAAGTCAGGGAACGACAGAGTTTGGCGGGGATGTGGAGATAGGGGAACCCGCCGACACTGGTGGTGGGAATGCCAGCTGCTGCAACCCCTCTGGAAAACAGTATGGAGGTTCCTCACACAGTTGAAATTAGAGCTACCATTCGATCCAACATTTGCACTCCTGGGTATTTACCCCAAAGATACAAATGTAGGGACCCGAAGCGGTACGTGCACCCCATTGTTTATAGCAGCAATGTCCACAATAGCCAAACTGTGGAAACAGCCAAGATGTCCATCGACAGATGAATGGATAAAGAAGAGGTGGTATATATATACACAATGGACTATTACGCAGCCATCAAAAGGAATGAGATGTTGCCATGGACAACGACGTGGATGGAACTGGAGGGTCCGACGATTAGTGAAATAAGTCAATCAGAGAAAGACATGTCTCATATGACCCCACTGATATGAGGGATTCTTAATCTCAGGAACAGAGTGAGGCTTGCTGGAGTGGTCGGGGGTTGGAGGGATGGGGTGGCTGGGTGATAGACATTGGGGAGGGTATGAGCTACGGTGAGCGCTGTGAATTGTGTAAGACTGTTGAATCACAGATCTGTACTTCTGAAACAACGCAACATATTTTAAGAATAAAGGAAAAGAAGGAGACAGCAGGAGTGGAAGAATGAAGGGGAGTTAGTGAGAGGATGAGACGGACCAGGAGAGATGATGGGTTCTGAAAAAAAATCTGAGGTTTCTAGAGGGGAGGTGGGTCGGGGGATTGGTTAGCCTGGTTGTGGGTATTAAAGAGGGCACATTCTCCATGGAGCACTGTGTGTTAGGAACAAACAATGAATCATGGGACACTACACCAAAACAAATGATGTACTCCATGGTGATTAACAAAGCAATAAAAAACAAAGACTGTAATAAGAGATGAAGAAGGACACTATATCCTACTTAATGGGTCTATCCAACAAGAAGATCTCACAATTGTAAATATCTATGCCCCGAACATGGGAGCATCCAATTATATAAGGCAATTAAGAAGAAAAGCAAAGAAACACATTGACCACCATACAATCATAGTGGGGGACTTTAACACCCCCCTGACTGAAATGGCCAGATCATCTAAGCAAAAGATCAACAAGGAAAGAAAGACTTTAAATGACACACTGGACCAAATGGACTTCACAGACATATTCAGAACGTTCCATCCCAATGCAACGGAATACACATTCTTCTCTAGTGCCCATGGAACATTCTCCAGAATGGATCACATCCTAGGTCACAAATCAGGTCTCAACCGGTCCCCAAGATTGGGATCATTCCCTGCACATTTTCAGACCACAATGCTTTGAAACTAGAACTCAATCACAATAGGAGAGTCGGAAAGAACTCAAATACATGGAGGCTAAAGAGCATCCTACGAAAGAATGAATGGGTCAACCAGGAAATTAAAGAAGAATTTAAAAAGTTCATGGAAACCAATGAAAATGAAAACTCAACTGTCCAAAATCTTTGGGATACAGCCAAGGCAGTCCTGCGAGGAAAGTATATAGCAATACAAGCCTTTCTCAAGAAACAAGAAAGGTCTCAAATACACACCCAACCCTACACCTAAAGGAGCTGGAGAAAGAACGGCAAATAAAGCCTAAACCCAGCAGGAGAAGAGAAATCATGCAGTTCAGAGCAGAAATCAATGAAATAGAACCCAGAAGAACAGTAGAAGTGATCAACGGAACTAGGAGCTGGTACTTTGAAAGAATTCACAAGATTGATACACCCCTGTCCAGGCTGATCAAAAAGAAAAGAGAAATGACCCAAATCAACAAAATCATGAATGAAAGAGGAGAGATCACAAACAACACCAAAGAAATACAAACAATTATAAGAACGTAATCTGAGCAACCCTAGGGCAGCAAATTCCATAACCTGGAAGAAATGGGTGCATTCCTAGAGATGTGTCAACTAACAAAACTGACCCAGGAAGAAATAGAAAACATGAACAGTCCTATAACCACGAAGGCAATTGAAGTAGTCATCAAAAACCTCCCAAGAAACCAAAGCCCAGGGCCAGATGGTTTCCCAGGGGAATTCTATCAGACATTTAAAGAAGAATTAATACCTATTCTCCTGAAACTGTTCCAAACAATAGAAATGGAAGGAAAACTTCCAAACTCATTTATGAGGCCACCATTACCTTGATTCCAAAACCAGACAAAGATCCCATCAAAAAGGAGAATTAAAGACCAAGATCCTTGATGAACATCGATGCAAAAATTCTCACCAAAATACTAGCCAAGAGGACCCAACAGTACATGAAAAGGAGTATTCACCATGACCAAGTGGGATTTATCCCTGGGCTGCAAGGCTGGTTCAACATCCGCAAATCAGTCAACGTGATCAAATACATTAACAAAAGAAAGAACGAGAATCATATGATCCTCCCAAGAGATGCAGAAAAAGCATTGGACAAAGTACAGCACCCTTTCTGGATCAAAACTCTTCAGAGTATAGGGACAGCGGGTACATACCTCAATATCATAAAAGCCATCTACGAAAACCCTACAGCGAATATCATTCTCAATGGGGAAAAGCTGAGATCTTTTCCCCTAAGGTCAGCAACGCGGCAGGGATAGCCACTCTCACCACTGCTATTCAACATAGTATTAGAAGTCCTAGCCACAGCAATCAGACAACAAAAAGTAATCCAAGGCATCCAAATCGGCAGAGAGGAAGTCAAACTCTCACTCTTTGCAGATGATATGATACTTTATGTGGAAAACCCAAAAGACTCCATCCCAAAACTGCTAGAACTCACACAGCAATTCCGTCAAGTAGCAGGCTATAAAATCAATGCACAGGAATCAGTGGCATTCCTATACACCAACAACAAGACAGAAGAGAGGCAAATCAAGGAGTCGATCCCATTCACAACTGCACCCAAAACCAGAAGAGACCTAGGAATATATTCATCCCAAGAGGCAAAGGATCTGTACTCAGAAAACTACAAAATAAGCAGGAAAGAAATTGAAGAAGACACAAAGAAACGGAAAAACGTTCCATGCTCATGGATTGGGAGAACCAACATTGTGAAGAGGTCAATGCTACCTAGAGCAATCTACACATGCAATGCAATCCCCATCAAAATACCATCTACTTTTTTCCAGGAAATGGAACAAATACTCCTAAAATTTGAATGGAACCAGAAGAGAACCCGAATAGCCAGAGGAATATTGAGAAAGAAAAGCAAAGCTGGCGGCATCACAATTCTGGACTTCCAGCTCTATGACAAATCTGTCATCATCAAGACAGTATGGTACTGGCACAAAAACAGACACATGGAACCATGGAACAGAATCGAGAGCCCAGAAATGGACCCTCAACTCTATGGTCAACTTATCATTGACAGAGCAGGAAGGAATGTCCAATGGCAAAAAGAGAGTCTCTTCAACAACTGGTGTTGGGAGAATTGGACAGCCCCATGCAGAAGAATGACAGTGGACCATTTCCTGACACCACACACAAAAGTAGACTCCAAATGGTTGAAAGACCTCAATGTGAGACAGGAGTCCATCAAAATCCTAAAGGAGAACACAGGTAGCAAGCACTTCGACCTCAGCCGCAGCAACTTCTTCCTAGAAACATCACCAAAGGCACGGGAAGCCAGGGCAAAAATGAACTATTGGGATTTCATCAAGATAAAAAGCTTTGGCACAGCAAAAGAAACAGTCCACAAAACCAAAAGACAACCGACAGAATGGGAGAAATTATTTGCAAATGACCTATCAGATAAAGGGCTACTACCCAATATGTATAAAAACTTATCAAACTCAACACCCAAAGAACAAATAATCCAATCAAGAAATAGGCAGAAGACAGGAACAGACATTTTTCCAAAGAAGACATCCAAATGGCCCACAGGCACATGAAAAAGTGCTCAACACGGCTTGGCATCAGAGAAATCCAAATGGAAACCTCAATGAGATACCACCTCACACACGTCAGAATGGCTCAAATGAACAAGTCAGGGAACGAAAGAGTTTGGCGGGGATGTGGAGATAGGGGAACCCGCCGACACTGGTGGTGGGAATGCAAGCTGCTGCAACCCCTCTGGAAAACAGTATGGAGGTTCCTCACACAGTTGAAATTAGAGCTACCATTCGATCCAACATTTGCACTCCTGGGTATTTACCCCAAAGATACAAATGTAGGGACCCGAAGCGGTACGTGCACCCCATTGTTTATAGCAGCAATGTCCACAATAGCCAAACTGTGGAAACAGCCAAGATGTCCATCGACAGATGAAGGGATAAAGAAGAGGTGGTATATATATACACAATGGACTATTACGCAGCCATCAAAAGGAATGAGATGTTGCCATGGACAACGACGTGGATGGAACTGGAGGGTCCGACGATTAGTGAAATAAGTCAATCAGAGAAAGACATGTCTCATATGACCCCACTGATATGAGGGATTCTTAATCTCAGGAACAGAGTGAGGCTTGCTGGAGTGGTCGGGGGTGGGAGGGATGGGGTGGCTGGGTGATAGACATTGGGGAGGGTATGAGCTACGGTGAGCGCTGTGAATTGTGTAAGACTGTTGAATCACAGATCTGTACTTCTGAAACAACGCAACATATTTTAAGAATAAAGGAAAAGAAGGAGACAGCAGGAGTGGAAGAATGAAGGGGAGTTAGTGAGAGGATGAGACGGACCAGGAGAGATGATGGGTTCTGAAAAAAAATCTGAGGTTTCTAGAGGGGAGGTGGGTCGGGGGATTGGTTAGCCTGGTGGTGGGTATTAAAGAGGGCACATTCTCCATGGAGCACTGTGTGTTAGGAACAAACAATGAATCTTGGGACACTACACCAAAACAAATGATGTACTCCAGGGTGATTAACAAAGCAATAAAAAACAAAGACTGTAATAAGAGATGAAGAAGGACACTATATCCTACTTAATGGGTCTATCCAACAAGAAGATCTCACAATTGTAAATATCTATGCCCCGAACATGGGAGCATCCAATTATATAAGGCAATTAAGAAGAAAAGCAAAGAAACACATTGACCACCATACAATCATAGTGGGGGACTTTAACACCCCCCTGACTGAAATGGCCAGATCATCTAAGCAAAAGATCAACAAGGAAAGAAAGACTTTAAATGACACACTGGACCAAATGGACTTCACAGACATATTCAGAACGTTCCATCCCAATGCAACGGAATACACTTTCTTCTCTAGTGCCCATGGAACATTCTCCAGAATGGATCACATCCTAGGTCACAAATCAGGTCTCAACCGGTACCCAAAGATTGGGATCATTCCCTGCACATTTTCAGACCACAATGCTTTGAAACTAGAACTCAATCACAATAGGAGAGTCGGAAAGAACTCAAATACATGGAGGCTAAAGAGCATCCTACGAAAGAATGAATGGGTCAACCAGGAAATTAAAGAAGAATTTAAAAAGTTCATGGAAACCAATGAAAATGAAAACTCAACTGTCCAAAATCTTTGGGATACAGCCAAGGCAGTCCTGCGAGGAAAGTATATAGCAATACAAGCCTTTCTCAAGAAACAAGAAAGGTCTCAAATACACACCCAACCCTACACCTAAAGGAGCTGGAGAAAGAACGGCAAATAAAGCCTAAACCCAGCAGGAGAAGAGAAATCATGCAGTTCAGAGCAGCAACCAATGAAATAGAACCCAGAAGAACAGTAGAAGTGATCAACGGAACTAGGAGCTGGTACTTTGAAAGAATTCACAAGATTGATACACCCCTGTCCAGGCTGATCAAAAAGAAAAGAGAAATGACCCAAATCAACAAAATCATGAATGAAAGAGGAGAGATCACAAACAACACCAAAGAAATACAAACAATTATAAGAACGTAATCTGAGCAACCCTAGGGCAGCAAATTCCATAACCTGGAAGAAATGGGTGCATTCCTAGAGATGTGTCAACTAACAAAACTGACCCAGGAAGAAATAGAAAACATGAACAGTCCTATAACCACGAAGGCAATTGAAGTAGTCATCAAAAACCTCCCAAGAAACCAAAGCCCAGGGCCAGATGGTTTCCCAGGGGAATTCTATCAGACATTTAAAGAAGAATTAATACCTATTCTCCTGAAACTGTTCCAAACAAT